>NW_025317911.1:0-22764 GCF_018873765.1 Telopea speciosissima
GAGTTATTTTGGGGGCATTTCTGTACTTTTTTGGTTTTGGAATTTTCCAAAAAGTATCCTTATCTCTTAAAAGACGTGTGGATGGGATGTTGAAGGTCGTAAGTTTTGAATCGATACCTATTTCGATGAATGTTCATTTTTTATTTAAACTAGACTGGGTGGGTCGTTTGGGGTTATATGGGGGCATTTCTGTACTTTTTTGGGTTTGGTATTTTCTAAAAAGTGTCATTATCTCTTATTAGATGTGTGGATGCGATGTTGAGGATCATGACCTTCGAATCGATACCTATTTTGACATATGTTCATTTTCGATTTAAACCAGACCAGGTGGGTCGTTTGGGTTTATTTCGGGGCATTTCTATACTTTTTTGGGTTTGGAATTTTCTAAAAAGTGTCCTTGTATCTTATTTGAGGTGTGGATGCGATGTTGAGGGTCGTGACCTTTGAATCGATACCTATTTCGGCATATGTTCATTTTCGGTTTAAACCAAACCGGGTGGGTCGTTTGGGGTTATTTGGGGGCATTTCTATACTTTTTTTGTTTTGGGATTTAAAAAAAGTATCCTTATCTCTTAAAAGACGCGTGGATGCGATGTTGAGGGTTGTGACCTTCGAATCGATACCCATTTCGACATATGTTCATTTTTTGTTTAGACCAGACCAGGGGGGTCATTTTTTGTTATTTGGGGGCATTTTTGTACTTTTTTGGGTTTGGGATTTTCTAAAAAATGTCCTTATCTCTAATTAGACGTGTGGGTGCGATGTTGAAGCTTGTGACCTTTGAATCGATACCTATTTCCTTGTATGTTCATTTTTTATTTAAACCGGACAGGGTGGGTCGTTTGGGGTTATTTGGTGGCATTTTTGTACTTTTATGGGTTTGGGATTTTCAAGAAAGTGTCCTTATCTCTTATTAGACATGTGGATGTGATGTTGAGGGTCGTGACCTTCGAATCGACACCTATTTTGACATATGTTCATTTTCGGTTTAAACTAGACCGGGTGGGTCAGTTGGGGTTATGTCGGGGCATTTCGGTAATTTTTTGGGTTTGGTATTTTCAAAAAAGTGTCCTTATCCCTTATTAGACGTGTCGATGCGATGTTGAGGGGTATGGCCGGCGAATTGATACATATTTTGACATATGTTTATTTTCGGTTAAAACCAGACCCGGTGGGTCGATTGGGGTTATTTAGGGCCATTTCTGGACTTTTTTGGGTTTGCGATTTTCTAAAAAGTGTCCTTATCTCTAATTAGATGTGTGGATGCAATGTTGAGGGGTCGTGACCTTAGAATTGATACCAATTTCAATATATGTTAATTTTCGGTTTAAACCAGACTTGGTGAGTCGTTTGGGGTTATTTGGGGGCATTTCACTACTTTTTTGGGTTTGGGATTTTCTAAAAAGTGTCCTTATATCTTATTAAACGTGTGGATGCGATATTGAGGGTTGTGATTTGCGAATCGATACCTATTTCGACATTTGTTCATTTTTGAATTAAACCAGACCAGGTGGGTCCTTTGGGGTTATTTGGGGGCATTTCTATACTTTTTTGGGTTTGGGATTTTCTAAAAAGTGTCCTTATCTCTAATTAGACGTGTGGATGCGATGTTGAGGGTCTTGACCTTCGAATCGATACCTATTTCGACATATGTTTATTTTTGGTTTAAACCAGATTGAGTTGGTAGTTTGGGGTTATTCGGGGGCATTATTGTACTTTTTTGGGTTTGGGATTCTCTAAAAAGTGTCCTTATCTCTTACTAGATGTGTGGAAGCGTTGTTGAGGGTCGTGACCTTCGAATCGATACCTATTTCGACATATGTTCATTTTCGGTTTAAAACAGACTGGATGGGTTGTTTGGGGTTATTTCGGGGCATTTCTATACTTTTTTGGGTTTGGTATTTTCTAAAAAGAGTCTTTATCGCTTATTAGACGTGTGGATTCGATGTTGAGGATAGTGACCTCCGAGTCGATACCTATTTTGGCATATGTTCATTTTTGTTTAAACCAGACCGGGTGGGTCGTTTGTGGTTATTTGGGGGCATTTCTGTACTTTTTTGGGTTTGGGGTTTTCAAAAAAATTTCCTTATGTCTTATTTGGCGTGTGGATGCGATGTTGAGGGTCATGTGCTTCGATTCGATACCTATTTTGACATATGTTCGTTTTCGGTTTAAACCAGATCGGGTGGGTCGTTTGGGGTTATTTTGGGGCATTTCTGTACTTTTTGGGGTTTGAGATTCTCTAAAAATTGTCCTTATCTCTTATTAGACGTGTGGATGTGATTTTGAGGGTCGTGACCTTCGAATCGATACCTATCTCGACATATGTTCATTTTCCGTTTAAACCAAACCGGCTGGGTCGTTTGGGGTTATTTGATGGCATTTCTCAACTTTTTTGGGTTTGGTATTTTCTAAGAAGTGTCCTTATCTCTTATTAGACCTGTGGATGCGATGTTGAGGGTCATGACCTTTGAATCGATACATATTTTGGCATATGTTCAGTTTCGGTTTAAACTAGACCGGGTGGGTCGGTTGGTACATTAGACATGTGGATGCGATGTTGAGGGTCGTGACCATCGAATCGATATCTATTTCGACATATGTTCATTTTTTGTTTAAACCAAATCGGGTGGGTCGTTTTGGGTTTTTTGGTGGCATTTCTGTACTTTTTTGGGTTTGGTGTTTACTAAAAAGTGTTCTTATCTCTTATTAGATGTGTGGATGCGATGTTGAGGGTCGTGGCCTTTGAATCGATGCCTATTTCGTTATATGTTCATTTTGAGTTTAAACCAGGTCTGGTGGGTCGCTTGGGGTTATTTAGCGGCATTTCCGTACTTTTTTGGGTTTGGAATTTTCTAAATTGTGTCCTTGTATCTTATTAGACGTGTGGATGCAATGTTGAAGGTCGTGACCGTCGAATCGATACGTTTTTTGACATATGTTCACTTCCGATCCGAACCTGACCGGGTGAGTTGTTTCGAGTTATTTGGGGGCATTTCTGTACTTTTTTGGGTTTGGGATTCTCTCAAAAGTTCCGTTATCTCTTATTTGACGTGTGGATGCGATGTTCAGGGTTGTGACCTACGAATCGATACCCATTTCGACATATGTTCATTTTCGGTCCGAACCTGACCGGGTGGGCCATTTGGAGTTATTTGGAGGCATTTCTGTACTATTTTGGGTTTGGGATTTTCTAAAAAGTATCCTTATCTCTTATTAGACGTGGGGATGCGATGTTGAGGGGGTTATGACCTCCGAATAGATACCTATTTCGACATATGTTCATTTTCGATTTAAACCAGGCCAGGGGGTCATTTTGGGTTCTTTGGGGGCATTCCTGTACTTTTTGGTTTGGGATTTTCTAAATAGTGTCCTTATCTCTAATTAGACATGTGGATGCGATGTTGAGGGTCGTGACCTTCGAATCGATACCTATTTCAATATATGTTCATTTTCGGTTTAAACCAGACCAGGTGGGTCATTTGGGGTTATTTGGGGGCATTTCTGTACTTTTTTGGGTTTGGCATATGTTCATTTTCGGTTTAAACAAGAATGGGTAGGTCGTTTGGGGTTATATAGGGGCATTTCTGTACTTTTTTGGGTTTGGGATTTTTTGAAAAGTGTCCCTTTCTCTTATTAGGCTTGTGGATGCGATAATGAGGGTCGTGACCTTCGAATCGATACCTATTTCGACATATGTTCATTTTCGATTTAAACCAGACTAGGTGGGTCGTCTGGGGTTATTTCGGGGCATTTCTGTACTTTTTTGGGTTTGGAATTTTCTAAAAAGTGTCCTTATATCTTATTAGCCGTGTGGATGCATTGTTAAGGGTCGTGACGTTTGAATCGATACCTATTTTGGCATATGTTCATTTTTGGTTTGAACCAGAGCGGGTGGGTCGTCTAAGGTTATTTGGGGGCACTTTTGTACTTGTAGGGCTCGGGATTTTCTAAAAAGTGTCCTTATCTCTTATTAGACGTGTGGATGCAATGTTGGGGGTCGTGATCGTCGAATCAATACGTATTTCGACATATGTTCATTTCCGATCCGAACCTGACTAGGCTGGTCGTTTGGAGTTATTTTAGGCGCATTTCTGTACTTTTTTGGTTTTGGGATTTTCCAAAAAGTATCCTTATCTCTTAAAAGACGTGTGGATACGATGTTGAGGGTTGTGATTTGCGAATCGATACCAATTTTGACATATGTTCATTTTCGGTTTAAAGCAGACCAGGTGAGTCATTTTTGGTTATTTGGGGGCATTTTTGTACTTTTTTGGGTTTGGGATTTTCTAAAAAGTGTCATTATCTCTAATTAGACGTGTGGATGCGATGTTGAAGGTCGTGAGCTTTGAATCGATACCTATTTAGATGTATGTTCATTTTTTATTTAAACCAGACCAGGTGTGTCGTTTGGGGTTATTTCGGGGCATTTCTGTACTTTTTTGGGTTTGGAATTTTTTTAAAAGTGTCTTTATATCTTATTAGACATGTGTGCGATGTTGGGGGTCATGACCTTTGAATCGATACCTATTTCGGCATATGTTCATTTTTTGTTTAAACCTGACCAAGTGGGTCGTTTAGGGTTATTTGGGGGCACTTTTGTACTTTTAGGGCTTGGGATTTTCTAAAAAGTGCCCTTATCTCTTGTTAGACATGTGGATGCGATGTTGAGCGGCGTGACATTCGAATCGATACCAATTTTGACATATGTTCATTTTCAGTTTAAACCTGACCGGGTGGGTCATTCGGGGTTATTTGGGGGCATTTCTGTACTTTTTTGGATTTGGTAATATCTAACAAGTGTCCTGATCTCTTATTAGACGTGTGGATGCAATGTTGGGGGTCGTGACCGTCGAATCGTTACATATTTCGACATATGTTCATTTCCGGTCCAAACCTGACCGGGGTGATCGTTTGGAGTTATTTTGGGGCATTTCTGTACTTTTTTGGTTTTGGGAGTTTACAAAAAGTATCCTTATCTCTTAAAAGACTTGTGGATGCGATGTTGAGGGTGTCCACCTTCGAATCGATACCCATTTTGACATGTGTTCATTTTTGGTTTAAACCAGACCAGGTGGGTCGTTTTTTGTTATGTGGGGGCATTTTTGTACTTTTTTGGGTTTGGGATTTTCTAAAAATTGTCAATATCTCTAATTAGACGTGTGGATGCGATGTTGAAGGTCGTGACCTTCTAATCAATACCGATTTCGATGTATGTTCATTTTTTATTTAACCCAGACTGGGTGGGTCGTTTGGGGTTATTTGGGGGCATTTCTGTACTTTTATGGGTTTGGGATATTCTAGAATGTGTCCTTATCTCTTATTAGACGTGTGGATGTGATGTTGAGGGTCGTGACTTTCGAATCGATACCTATTTCGACTTATGTTCATTTTCAGTTTAAACCAGACCGGGTGGGTCAGTTGGGGTTATTTCGGGGGATTTTTGTACTTTTTTGGGTTTGGTATTTTCTAAAAAGTGTCCTTATCTCTTATTAGACGAGTCGATGCGATGTTGAGGGGTGTGTTCGGCGAGTCGATACATATTTTGACATATGTTCATTTTCGGTTAAAACCAGACCAGGTGGGTCATTTGGGGTTATTTTGGGGCATTTCTGGACTTTTTTGGGTTTGGGATTTTCTAAAAAGTGTCCTTATCTCTAATTAGACGTGTGGATGCAATGTTGAGGGTCGTGACCTTAGAATCGATACCAATTTTGACATTTGTTTATTTTCGATTTAAACCAGACCTTGTGAGTCGTTTGGGGTTATTTGGGGGCATTTCTATACTTTTTTGGGTTTGGGATTTTCTAAAAAGTGTTCTTATCTCTAATTAGACATGTGGATGCGATGTTGAGGGTCTTGACCTTCGAATCGATACCTATTTCGACATATATTCATTTTCTGTTTAAACAAATCGGGTGGGTCATTTTGGGATTTTTTGTGGCATTTCTGTACTTTTTTGGGTTTGATATTTTCTAAAAAGTGTCCTTATCTCATATTAGACGTGTGAATGGGATGTTGACGGGCATGACCTTTTAATTCATATTTCGACATATGTTCATTTTCGGTTTAAACCTAATCGGGTGGGTCGTTTGGGGTTATTTGGGGGCATTTCTGCACTTTTTTGGATTTGGTATTTTCTAAAAAGTGTCCTTATCTCTTATTAGACGTGTGGATGCGATGTTGAGGGTCGTCACCTTCGAATTGATGCGAATTTTGACATATGTTCATTTTCGGTCCGAACCTAACTAGGTGGGTCATTTGGAATTATTTAGGGGCATTTCTGTAGTTTTTTGGGTTTGGGATTTTCTGAAATGTATCCTTATCTGTTATAAAACGAGTGGATGCGATATTGAGGGTTGTGACCTGCGAATCGATACCTATTCCAACATATGTTCATTTTCGATTTAAACCAGACCAGGTGGGTCGTTTGGGGTTATTTGGTGGCATTTTTGTACATTTTTGGGTTTGGGATTTCCTAAAAAGTGTCATTATCTCTAATTAAACGTGTGGATGCGATGTTGAAGGTCGTGACCTTCGAATCAATACCTATTTCGATATATGTTCATTTTTGGTTTGAACCAGACCGGGTGGGTCGTTTGGGGTTTCTTAGGGGCATTTCTGTACTTTTTTGGGTTTGGTATTTTCTCAAAAGTGTTGTTATCTCTTATTAGACACGTGGATACGATGTTGACGGTCGTGACCTTTGAATCAATACCTATTTCGGCATATGTTCATTTTCGATTTATACCAGACTAGGTGGGTCATTTAGGGTTATTTGGGGGCACTTTTGTACTTTTAGGGCTTGGGATTTTCTAAAAAGTGTCCTTATCTCTTATTAGACGGGTAGAAGCGATGTTGAGGGGCGTGGCCTTCGAATCGATACCTATTTCGACATATGTTCATTTTCAGTTTAAACCTGACCGGGTGGGTCGTTTGGGGTTATTTGGGGGCATTTCTATACTTTTTTGGATTTCTAAAAAGTGTCTTTATCTCTTATTAGACATGTGGATGCGATGTTGAGGGTCGTTACCTTCGAATCGATACCTAATTTGGCATATGTTCATTATCGGTTTAAACCAAACCGGGTGGGTCGTTTGGGGTTATTTGGTGGCATTTCTATACTTTTTTGGGTTTGAGATTTCCTAAAAAGTGTCATTATCTCTAATTAGACGTGTGGATGCGATGTTGAAGGTCGTGACCTTCGAATCAATACCTATTTCGATATATGTTCATTTTTGGTTTGAACCAGACTGGGTGGGTCGTTTGGGGTTTCTTAGGGGCATTTCTGTACTTTTTTGGGTTTGGTATTTTCTCAAAAGTGTTGTTATCTCTTATTAGACGTGTGGATACGATGTTGACGGTTGTGACCTTTGAATCAATACCTATTTGGGCATATGTTCATTTTCGGTTTATACCAGACTAGGTGGGTCATTTAGGGTTATTTGGGGGCACTTTTGTAGTTTTAGGGCTTGGGATTTTCTAAAAAGTGTCCTTATCTCTTATTAGACGTTTAGAAGCGATGTTGAGGGGCGTGACCTTCGAATCGATACCTATTTCGACATATGTTCATTTTCAGTTTAAACCTGACCGGGTGGGTCGTTTGGGGTTATTTGGGGGCATTTCTGTACTTTTTTGGATTTCTAAAAAGTGTCTTTATCTCTTATTAGACATATGGATGCGATGTTGAGGGTCGTTACCTTCGAATCGATACCTAATTCGGCATATGTTCATTATCGGTTTAAACCAAACCGGGTGGGTCATTTGGGGTTATTTGGTGGCATTTCTATACTTTTTTGGGTTTGGGATTTTCTAAAAAGTGTCCTTATCTCTTATTAGACGTGTGGATGCGATGTTGAGGGTCATGACCTTCGAATCGATACCTATTTCGGTATATTTTTATTTTCGGTATAAACCAGACCGGGTGTTTCGTTTGGGCTTATTTGGGGGCAATTCTATAACTTTTTGGACTTGGGATTCTCTTGAAAGTGTCTTTATCTCTTATGACACGTGTGGATACGATGTCGAGAATCCCAAACCCAAAATAGTGTTGAATTGCCCCCAAAGATACCCAAATGACCCACTTGGTATGGTATAGACCGAAAATGACCATTTGTCGAACTAAAATCCCAAACACAAAAAAGTACAGAAATGCCACCAAATAACCCCAAATGACTCACCCGGTATGGTTCGGACCGAAAATGAATAAATGTCAAAATACATATCGATTCAAAGGTCACGACCCTCAACATCGCATCCACACGTGTAATAAGAGATAAAGACACTTTTAAGAGAATCCCAAACCCCAAAAAGTACAAAAATGCCCCCATATAACCCCAAACGACCCACTCGGTCTAGTTCGGACAAAAAATGAACATATGTCGAAATACGTATCGATTCGAAGGTCACAACCCTCAACATTGCATCCACATGTCAAATAAAAGATAAGGATGCTTTTTAGAAAATCCAAACCCAAAAAAGTACTGAAATGCCCCCAAATAACCCTAAACCACCCACCCAGTCGGGTTTAAATCGAAAATGAACGTGTGCCAAAATAGCTATCGATTAGGAGGTCACGACCCCCAACATCGCATCCACACGTCTAATATGTCCTAAGGAAACTTTTTAGAAAATCCAATACTCAAAGAGTATAGAAATGCCCCCAAATAACCCCAAACGACCCACCCGGTCTAGTTTAAACCGAAACTTAACATATGTTGAAATAGGTATCGATTCAAATGTCACATCCCCCAACATCGCATCCACACATCTAATAACAGATAAGGACATTTTTTAGAAAATCCCAAACACCAAAAAGTACAAAAATGCCCCCAAATAACCCCAAACAACCCACCCGGTATGGTTCATACCAAAAATGAATATATGTCGAAATACGTATCGATTCGAAGGTCATGACCCACAACAACGCATCCAAACGTGTCATAAGAGAAAAGGACACTTTTAACAGAATCCCAAACCCAAAAAAGAACAAAAATGCCCCCAAATAACCCCAAACGACCCACCCGGTCTGGTTTATACCGCAAATGAAAATATACCGAAATAGGTATCGATTCGAAGGTCACGACCCTCAACATCCCATCCACATGTCTAATAGGAGTTAAGGGCACTTTTTAGAAAATCCCAAACCAAAAAAAGTACAGAAATGCCCCCAAATAAGCCCAAACGACCCACCCAGTCGGGTTTAAACCGAAAATGAACATATGCCAAAATAGGTATCGATTAGAAGGTCACGACCCTCAACATCGCATCCACATGTCTAATCAGTACTAAGGACACTTTTTAGAAAATCCCATACCCAAAAAAGTACAGAAATGCCCCCAAATAACCCCAAACGACCCACCCGGTCTGGTTCAAAACGAAAATGAACATATGTTGAAATAGGTAACAATTCGAAGGTCACGACCCACAACATTTTATCCACACGTCTAATAAGAGATAAGGATACTTTTTAGAAAATCCCAAACCCAAAAAAGTACAGAAATGCGCACAAATAACCCCAAACGACCCACCCGGTCTGGTTTAAACCGATAATGAACATATGCCAAATTAGGTATCGATTCGAAGGTCACGACCCTCAACATCACTTCCACAAGTCTAATAAGAGATAAAGACACGTTTTAGAAAATCCCAAACCCAAAATAGTATAGAAATGCGCCCAAATAACCCCAAACAACCAACTCGGTATGGTATAGACCAAAAATGAACATATGTCGAAATAGGTATCGATTTGAAGGTCACGACCCTCAACATCGCATCCACTCGTTTAATAAGTGATAAGGACACTTTTAAGAGAATCCCAAACCCAAGAAAGTACAGAAATACCCCAAAATAAGCCCAAACGACCCACCTGGTCTGGTTTATACCGAAAATGAAAATATACCGAAATAGGTATCGATTCGAAGGTCACAACCCCCAACATCGTATCCAAACGTCTAATAAGAGATAAAGACACTTTTTAGAAAATCCCAAACCCTAAATTGTGCAGAAATGCCCCCAAATAAGCCTAAACGACCCACTCGGTCTGGTTCGGACTGAAAATGAAAATATACCGAAATAGGTATCGATTTGAAGGTCACGACCCTCAACATCGCATCCAAACGTCTAATAAGAGATAAAGACACTTTTTAGAACATCCCAAACCCAAAAAAGTGAAGGAATGCCCACAAATAACCCCAAACGACCCATCCTGCCTGATTTAAACCAAAAATGAACGAATGTCGAAATAGGTGTCGACTCGAAGATCACAACCCTCAACATCGCTTCCACACGTCTAATAAGAGATAAGGACACTTTTTAGAAAATCCCAAACACAAAAAAGTACAGAAATGCCACCAAATAACCCCAAACGACCCACCCGGTATGGTTCCGACCGAAAATGAATAAATGTCAAAATACGTATCGATTCAAAGGTCACGACCCTCAACATCGCATCCACACGTGTAATAAGAGATAAGGACACTTTTAAGAGAATCCCAAACCCAAAAATGTACAGAAATGGCCCCATATAACACCAAACGACCCACTCGGTCTAGTTCGGACAAAAAATGAACAAGTGACGAAATACGTATTGATTCGAAGGTTACGACCCTCAACATCGCATCCACACGTCAAATAAAAGATAAGGACGCCTTTTAGAAAATCGTAAACCCAAAAAAGTATAGAAATGCCCCCAAATAACCCTAAACGACCCACCCAGTTGGGTTTAACCCGAAAATGAACATATGCCAAAATAGGTATCGATTAGAAGGTCACGACCCTCAACATCGCATCCACACGTCTAATAAATCCTACGGACACTTTTTAGAAAATCCAATACCCAAAAAAATACAGAAATGCCCCCAAATAACCCCAAACGACCCACCTAGTCTGGTTCAGAACGAAAATGAACATAAGTCGAAATAGGTAATGATTCGAAGGTCACGACCCCTGAACATCGCATCCACACGTCTAATAAGAGATAAGGATACTTTTTAGAAAATCCCAAACCCAAAAAGTACAGAAATGCACACAAATAAACCCAAACAAAAACCCAGTCTGGTTTAAACCGAAAATTAACAAATGCCGAAATAGGTATCGATTCGAAGGTCACGATCCTCAACATCGCATTCACACGTCTAATTTGAGACAAGGACACTTTTTAGAAAATCCCAAACCCATAAAAGTATAGAAATGCCCCCAAATAACCCCAAATGACCCAACTAGTCTGGTTTAAACCGAAATTGAACATATGTCAAAATAGGTATCGATTGGAAGGTCACAACCCTCAACATAACATCCACACGTCTAAAAAGAGATAAAGACACTTTTTAGAAAATCCGAAACCAAAATAGTATAGAAATGCCCCCAAATAAGCCCAAACGACCCACTCGGTCTGGTATGGACAGAAAATGAACATTTGTCAAAATATGTATCGATTTGATGGTCACGACCCTCAACATTGCATCCACTCGTCTACTAAGAAATAAGGACACTTTTTAGAAAATCCTAATCCAAAAAATCCAGAAATGCCCCCAAATAACCCCAAACGATCCACCCGGTCTGGTTTAAATCGAAAATGAACTGAAGTTCAAATAGGTATCGATTCGAAGGTCACAACCCTCAAC
Source organism: Telopea speciosissima (assembly GCF_018873765.1). Taxonomy (NCBI): domain Eukaryota; kingdom Viridiplantae; phylum Streptophyta; class Magnoliopsida; order Proteales; family Proteaceae; genus Telopea; species Telopea speciosissima. Next base: position 11,625 of record NW_025317911.1, read on the forward strand.
ATCGTATCCACACGTCTAATATGAGATAAGAACACTTTTTAGAAAATCCCAAACACAAAAAAGTACAAAATGCCCCCAAATAACCCCCATATGACCCACCCGGTATGGTTAAGACAAAAAATGAATATATGTCGAAATACGCATCGATTCGAAAGTCACACACCTCAACATCGCATCCCCACGTGTAATAAGAGGTAAGGACACTTTTAAGAGAATCCCAAACCCAAAAAAGTACAGAAATGCCCCCAAATATCCACAAACGACCCATCCGGTCTGGTTTATACCGTAAACGAAAATATACCGAAATAGGTATCGATTCGAAGGTCACGACCCTCAACTTCACATCCAAACATCTAATAAGAGATAAAGACACTTTTTAGAAAATCCCAAACCCAAAATAGTACAGAAATGCCCCCAAATAAGCCTAAACGACCCACTCGGTCTGGTTCGGACAAAAAACTGAACATATGTCAAAATACGTATCAATTCGAGGGTCACGACCCTCAACTTCGCATCCACATGTCTGGTAGGAGATAAGGGCACTTTTTAGAAAAATCCAAACCCAAAAAAGTACAGAAATGCGCCAAATAAGCCCAAACGACCCACCCAGTCGGGTTTAAACCGAAAATGAACATATGCCAAAATAGGTATCCATTCGATGGTCACGACCGTCAACATTGCTTCCACACGTCTAACAAGAGCTAAGGACACTTTTTAGAAAATCCCATACCCAAAAAAGTACAGAAATGCCCCCAAATAACCCCAAACGAGCCACCCGGTCAGGTTCAAAACGAAAATGAACATATGTCAAAATAGCTAACGATTCGAAGGTCATGACCCTCAACATCGCATCCACACGTCTAATAAGAGATAAGGATACTTTTTAAAAAATCCCAAACCCAAAAAATTACAGAAATGCCCCTAAATAACCCCAAACGACCCACCCAGTCTGGTTTAAACCGAAAATGAACATATGCCGAAACAGGTATCGATTCGAAAGTCACGACCCTCAACATCGCATCCACACGTCTAATAAGAGATAAAAACACTTTTTAGAAAATCTCAAACCCAAAAACATACAGAAATACCCCCAAATAACCCCAAACGACCCACTCGGTCTGGTTCGGACCGAAAATGAACATATGTCAAAATACGTATCGATTCGAAGGTCACGACCCTCAACATCACATCCACATGTCTAATAGGAGTTAAGGGCACTTTTTAGAAAATCCCAAAACCAAAAAAGTACAGAAATGCCCCCAAATAAGCCCAAACGACCCACCCAGTCGGGTTTAAACCGAAAATGAACATATGCCAAAATAGGTATCGATTAGAAGGTCACGACCCTCAACGTCGCATCCACATGTCTAATCAGTAATAAGGACACTTTTTAGAAAATCCCATACCCAAAAAAGTACAGAAATGCCCCCAAATAACCCCAAACGACCCACCCGGTCTGGTTCAAAACGAAAATGAACATATGTTGAAATAGGTAACGATTCGAAGGTCACGACCCACAACATCGTATCCACACGTCTAATAAGAGATAAGGATACTTTTTAGAAAATCCCAAACCCAAAAAAGTACAAAAATGCGCACAAATAACCCCAAATGACCCACCCGGTCTGGTTTAAACCGATAATGAACATATGCCGAATTAGGTATCGATTCGAAGGTCACGACCCTCAACATCACTTCCACATGTCTAATAAGAGATAAGGACACTTTTTAGAAAATCCCAAACCCAAAATAGTATAGAAATGCACCCAAATAAGCCCAAACAACCCACTCGGTATGGTATAGACCGAAAATGAACATATGTCGAAATATGTATTGATTTGAAGGACACGACCCTCAACATCGCATCCACTCGTCTAATAAGAAATATGGACACTTTTTAGAAAATCAAAATCCAAAAAAAGTACAGAAATGCCCCCAAATAACCCCAAACAACCAACCCAGTCTCGTTTAAACCGAAAATAAACATATGTTGAAATATGTATCGATTTGAAGGTCACGACCCTCAACATCACATCCACACGTCTAATAAGAGATAAGGACACTTTTTGGCAAATCCCAAACACAAAAAAGTATAAAAATGCCCCCAAACAACCCACCCGGTATGGTTCGGACTGAAAATGAATATATCTCGAAATACGTATCGATTCGAAAGTCACGAACCTCAACATCTTATCCACACGTCTAATAAGTGATAAGGACATTTTTAAGAGAATCCCAAACCCAAAAAAGTACAGAAATGCCCCAAAATAAGCCCAAACGACCCACCCGGTCTAGTTTATACCAAAAATGAAAATATACCGAAATAGGTATCGATTCGAAGGTCACGACCCTCAACATCATATCCAAACGTCTAATAAGAGATAAAGACACTTTTTAGAAAATCCCAAACCCTAAATTGTGCAGAAATGCCCCCAAATAAGCCTAAACGACCCACTCGGTCTGGTTCGGACTGAAAATGAAAATATACCGAAATAGATATCGATTTGAAGGTCACGACCCTCAACATCGCATCCAAACGTCTAATAAGAGATAAAGACACTTTTTAGAAAATCCCAAACCCAAAAAAGTGAAGGAATGCCCACAAATAACCCCAAACGACCCATCCGGCCTGATTTAAACCAAAAATGAACGAATGTCGAAATAGGTGTCTATTCGAAGGTCACAACCCTCAACATCGCATCCACACATCTAATAAGAGATAAGGACGCTTTTTAGAAAATCCCAAACACAAAAAAGTACAGAAATGCCACCAAATAACCCCAAACGACCCACCCGGTTTGGTTCCGACCGAAAATGAATAAATGTCGAAATACGTATCGATGCAAAGGTCACAACCCTCAACATCGCATCCACACGTGTAATAAGAGATAAGGACACTTTTAAGAGAATCCCAAACCCAAAAATGTACAGAAATGGCCCCATATAACACCAAACGACCCACTCGGTCTAGTTCGGACAAAAAATGAACATGTGACAAAATACGTATTGATTCGAAGGTTACAACCCTCAACATCGCATCCACACGTCAAATAAAAGATAAGGACGCCTTTTAGAAAATCGCAAACCCAAAAAAGTACAGAAATGTCCCCAAATAACCCTAAACAACCCACCCAGTTGGGCTTAAACCGAAAATGAACATATGCCAAAATAGGTATCGATTAGAAGGTCACGACCCTCAACATCGCATCCACATGTCTAATAATTCCTAAGGACACTTTTTAGAAAATCCAATACCCAAAAATATACAGAAATGCCCCCAAATAACCCCAAACGACCCACCTGGTCTGGTTCAGAACGAAAATGAACATAAGTCGAAATAGGTAATGATTCGAAGGTCACGACCCTGAACATCGCATCCACACGTCTAATAAGAGATAAGGATACTTTTTAGAAAATCCCAAACCCCAAAAAGTACAGAAATGCACACAAATAAACCCAAACAAAAACCCAGTCTGGTTTAAACCGAAAATGAACATATGCCGAAATAGGTATCGATTCGAAGGTCACGACCCTCAACATCGCATCCACACGTCTGATAAGAGACTAGGACACTTTTTAGAAAATCCCAAACCCATAAAAGTATAGAAATGCCCCCAAATATCCCCAAACGACCAACCAAGTCTGGTTTAAACCGATAATGAACATAGGCCGAAATAGGTATCGATTCGAAGGTCACAACCCTCAACATAACATCCACACGTCTAAAAAGAGATAAAGACACTTTTTAGAAAATTTGAAACCCAAAATAGTATAGAAATGCCCCCAAATAAGCCCAAACGACCCACTCGGTCTGGTATGGACAGAAAATGAACATTTGTCAAAATATGTATCGATTTGATGGTCACGACCCTCAACATCGCATCCACTCGTCTACTAAGAAATAAGGACACTTTTTAGAAAATCCAAATCCAAAAAATATAAAGAAATGCCCCCAAATAACCCCAAATGACCCACCCGGTCTGGTTTAAATAAAAAATGAACTTAAGTTCAAATAGGTATCGATTCGAAGGTCACAACCCTCAACATCGTATCCACACGTCTAATATGAGATAAGAACACTTTTTAGAAAATCCCAAACACAAAAAAGTACAAAATGCCCCCAAATAACCCCAAATGACCCACCCGGTATGGTTCGGACCAAAAATGAATATATGTCGAAATACGTATCGATTCGAAAGTCACGCACCTCAACATCGCATCCCCACGTGTAATAAGAGGTAAGGACACTTTTAAGAGAATCCCAAACCCAAAAAAGTACAGAAATGCCCCCAAATATCCACAAACGACCCATCTGGTCTGGTTTATACCGAAAACAAAAATATACCAAAATAGGTATCGATTCGAGGGTCACGACCCTCAACTTCACATCCAAACATCTAATAAGAGATAAAGACACTTTTTAGAAAATCCCAAACCCAAAATAGTACATAAATGCCCCCAAATAAGCCTAAACGACACACTCGGTCTGGTTCGGACAAAAAATGAACATATGTCAAAATACGTATCGATTCGAGGGTCACGACCCTCAACATCGCATCCACATGTCTAGTAGGATATAAGGGCACTTTTTAGAAAAATCCAAACCCAAAAAAGTACAGAAATGCGCCAAATAAGCCCAAACGACCCACCCAGTCGGGTTTAAACCGAAAATGAACATATGCCAAAATAGGTATCCATTCGATGGTCACGACCGTCAACATTGCTTCCACATGTCTAATCAGAGCTAAGGACACTTTTTAGAAAATCCCATACCCAAAAAAGTACAGAAATGCCCCCAAATAACCCCAAATGACCCACCCGGTCTGGTTCAAAACGAAAATGAACATATGTCAAAATAGCTAACGATTCGAAGGTCATGACCCTCAACATCGTATCCACACGTCTAATAAGAGATAAGGATACTTTTTAAAAAATCCCAAACCCAAAAAAGTACAGAAATGCCCATAAATAACCCCAAACGACCCACCCAGTCTGGTTTAAACAAAAAATGAACATATGCCAAAACAGGTATTGATTCAAAGGTCACGACCCTCAACATCGCATCCACACGTCTAATAAGAGATAAAAACACTTTTTAGAAAATCGTAAACCCATAAACATACAGAAATACCCCCAAATAACCCCAAAAGACCCACTCGGTCTGGTTTAAAATGATGATGAACACATGCCGAAATAGGTATCGATTTGAAGGTCACGACCCTCAACATCACTTCCACACGTATAATAAGAGATAAAGACACTTTTTAGAAAATCCAAAACCCAAAATAGTAGAGAAATGCCCGAAAATAAGCCCAAACGACCCACTCGGTCTGGTATGGACCGAAAATGAACATATGTCGAAATAAGTGTCGATTTGATGGTCACGACCCTCAACATCGCATCCACTCGTCTAATAAGAGATAATGACACTTTTAAAAAGATACCAAACCCAAAAAAGTACAGTAATGCCCCAAAATAACCCCAAACGACCTACCCGATCTGGTTTAAACCAAAAATGAACATATGCCGAAATAGGTATCGATTCGAATGTCACGACCCTCAACATCGTATCCACACGTCTAATAAGGGATAAGGACACTTTTTAGGAAATCTCAAGCCCAAAAAGGTAAAGAAATGCCCCCAAATAACCCCAAACGATCCACCCGGTCTGGTTTAAACCGAAAATGAACATATGCCGAAGTAGGTATCGATTCGAAGGTCATGACCCTCAACATCGCATCCACATGTCGAATAAGAGATAAGGACACTTTTTAGAAAATAACAAACCCAAAAAACTACAGAAATGCCCCCAAATTACCCAAAATGTCCCACCCGGTCTGGTTTAAACCAAACATGTACATATGTCAAAATGGATATCGATACGAAAGTCACGACCCTCAACATCGTTTCCACACGTCTACTAAGAGATAATGACACATTTTAGAAAATCCCAAACCCAAAAAAATACAGAAATGCCCCCAAATAACCCCGAACGACCCACCTGGTCTGGTTTAAACCGAAAAGGAACATATGTCGACATAGGTATCGATTCGCAGGTCACAACCCACAACATCGCATCCACATGTCTAATAAGAGGTAAGGACACTTTTTAGAAAATCCCAAACAAAAAAAACTACGAAAATGCCCCCAAATAACCCCAAACAACCACCCCGGTCTGGTTTAAATGAAAAATGTACATATGCCAAAATAGGTATCGATTCGAAGGTCACGACCCTCAACATCGCATCCACATGTCGAATAAGAGATAAAGACACTTTTTAGAAAATAATAAACCCAAAAAACAACAGAAATGCCCCCAAATTACCCGAAATGTCCCACCCGGTCTGGTTTAAACCGAACATGTACATATGTCGAAATGGATATCGATACGAAAGTCACGACCCTCAACATCGCTTCCACACGTCTACTAAGAGATAATGACACATTTTAGAAAACCCTAACCCAAAAAAATACAGAAATGCCCCAAAATAACCCCAAACGACCCACTTGGTCTGGTTTAAACTGAAAAAGAACATTTGTTGACATAGGTATCGATTTGCAGGTCACAACCCAAACATCACATCCACATGTCTAATAAGAGATAAGGACACTTTTTAGAAAATCCCAAACCCAAAAAACTACGGAAATGCCCCCAAATAACCCCAAACGACCCACCCGGTCTTGTTTAAACAAAAAATGTACATATGCCGAAATAGGTATCGATTCGAAGGTCATGACCCTCAACATCGTATCCACGCGTCTAATAAGAGCTAAGGACACTTTTTAAAAAATACCAAACCCAAAAAAGTACAGAAATGCGCCCAAATAACCCGAAACGACCCATCCAGTTTGGTTTAAACCGAAAATGAACATATGTCGAAATCGGTATCAATTCTAAGGTCACGACCATCAATATCGCATCCACACGTCTAATAAGAGATAAGGTCACTTTTTAGAAAATCCAACGCCCAAAAAAGTATAGAAATGCCCCCAAATAACCCCCAACGACCCACCCGGCTTGGTTTAAATCGAAAATGTACATATGTCAAAATAGGTATCGATTCGAAGGTCACGACCCTCACCATCGCATCCACACGTCTAATAAGACATAAGGACACTTTTTAAAAAATGCCAAACCCAAAAAAGTACAGAAATGCCCCCAAATAACCCCAAACGACCCACCCGGTCTGGTTTAAATCGAAAATGACCATATGTCAAAATAGGTATCAATTCTAAGGTCATGACCCTCAACATCGCATCCACACATCTAATAAGAGATAAGGTCACTTTTTAGAAAATCACATGCCCAAAAAAGTACAGAAATACCCCCAAATAACCCCAAATGACCCACCCGGTCTGGTTTAAACCGAAAACGAACATATATCGAAATGGGTATTGATTCGAAGGTCACGACCCTCAACATCGCATCCACACGTCTAATAAGAGATAAGGACACTTTTTAGAAATTCCCAAGCCCAAAAAAGAACAGAAATGCCCCCAAATAACCCTAAACGACCCACCAGGTCCGGTTTAAACTGAAAATATACATATGTCAAAATTGGTATCGATTCGATGGTCACAACCCTCAACATCGAATCCACACGTCTAATAAGGGATAAGGACACTTTTTAGAAAATCCCAAGCCCTGAAAAGTACAGAAATGCCCCCAAATAACCCCAGACGACCCCTCCGGTCTGGTTTAAACAAAAAATGAACAGATGTCGATATAGGGATCGTTTTAAAGGTCACGACCCTCAACAACGCATCCACACGTCTAATAAGACATATGGACACTTTTTAGAGAATTCCAAGCCGAAAAAAGGATAGAAATTCCCCGAAATAACATCAAACGAAGCACCTGATCTGGTTTAAATCGAAAATGTACATATGTCGTAATAGGTATCGATTCGAAGGTCACGACCCTCAACATTGCATCCACACGTCTAATAAGAGATAAGGACACTTTTTAGAAAATCTCAAGCCCTAAAAAGTACAGAAATTGCCCCAATTAACCCCAAATGGCCCACCCGGTCTATTTAAACCAAAAATGAACATATGTTGATATAGGTATCGATTTGAAGGTCACGACCCTCAACATCGCATCCACACATCTAATAAGAGATAAGGACACTTTTCAGAGAATCCCAAGCCACAAAAAAAAATAGAATGCCCCGAAATAACCCCGAATGACGCACCTGGTCTGGTTTAAACCAAAAATGTACATATGTCAAAATAGGTATCGATTCGAAGGTCACGACCCTCAACATCGCATCCACATGTCTAATAAGAGATAATGATACTTTTTAGAAAATCCCAAGCCCTAATAAGTACAAAAATACCCCAAAATAACCCCAACTGACCCACCCGGTATGGTTTAAACCAAAAATGAACATAAGTTGAAATAGGTATCGATTTGAAGGTAACGACACTCAACATCGCATCCACACGTCTAACAAGAGATAAGGACACTTCTTAAAAAATCCGAAGGCCAAATAAGAGTGAAATGCCTCCAAATAACCCCAAACGATCCACCCGGTCTGGTTTAAATCGAAAATGAACATATGCCAAAATAGGCATCGATTTGAAGGTCACGGCCCTCATCATCGCATCCATACATCTTAATAGAGATAACGACACTTTTTAGAAAATCCCAAACCCAAAAAAGTACAGAAATGCCCACAAATAACCCCAAATGACACACTCGATTTGATTTAAACTACAATGAAACTATGTCGAAATAGGTATCGATTTGAAGGTCACAATCCTCAACATCGAATCCACATGTCTTATAAGAGATAAGGAGACTTTTTAGAAAATCCCAAACCCAAAATAGTACAGAAATGCCCCCAAATAACCCCAAACGACCCACCAGGTCTGGTTCGGACCGAAAATGAACATCTGTCCAAATAGGTAACGATTCGAAAATCACGACCCTTAACATTGTATGCACACGTCTAATAAGAGATAAGGGCACTTTTTACAAAATCCCAACCCCAAAAAAATACAAAAATGCCCCCAAATTACCCCTAACGACCCACCTGGCGTGGTACAAACCGAAAAAGAAAATATATCAAAATAGGTATCGATTCGAAGGTCACGACGCTCAACATCCCATCCACTAGTCTAATAAGAGATAAGGACACTTTTTAGAAAATCCCAAGCCCAAAAAAGAAAAAAATGCCTTCAAATAACCCCGAACGTCCCACCTAGTCCGGTTTAAACCGAAAATATACATATGTCGAAATAGGTTCTGATTCGATGGTCACAACCCTCAACATCGCATCCACACGTCTAATAAAAGAAAAGGACACTTTAAAAAAAAAATACCAAGCCAAAATAAGTACAGAAATGCCCCAAAATAACCCCAAATGACCCACCCGGTCTGGTTTAAACCGAAAATGAACATATGTCAAAATAGGTATCGATTAAATGGTCACGACCCTCAACATCGCATCCACATGTCTAATAAGAGATAAGGACACTTTTTAGAAAATCCCAAGCCCTAAAAAGTACAGAAATGCCCCCAAATAACCCCAAACAACCCACCCGGTCTTGCTTAAAAAAAAAATGAACATATGTCAATATAGGAATCGATTCGAAGGTCACGACCCTCAACATCGCATCCACTCTTCTAACAAGAGATAAGGACACTTTTTAGAGAATCCAAAGCCCAAAAAAGAACAGAAATGCCCCCAAATAACCCCAAATGACGCACATGGTCTGGTTTAAACAAAAAATGTACATATGTCGAAATAGGTATCGATTCGAAGGTCACGACCCTCAACATCGCATCCACACGACTAATAAGAGATAAGGACACTTTTTAGAAAATACCAAGCACAAAAAAGTACAGAAATGTCCCCAAATTACCCAAAACGACCCACCCAGCCTGGTTTAAACCGAAAATCAACATATGTCGAAATAAGTATCGATTCGAAGGTCACGACCCCCAACATCGTATCCACACCTCTAATAAGAGATAAGGACAATTTTTAGAAAATACCAATACCAAAAAAGTACAGAAATGCCCCTAAATTTCCCCAAACGACCAACCCGGCCTGGTTTAAATCGAAAATGAACATATGCAGAAATAGGTATCGATTCAAAGGTCACGACCCTCAGCATCGCATCCACACGTCTAATAAGAGATAAGGACAATTTTTAGAAAATACCAAACCCAAAAAAGTACAGAAATGCGCCCAAATAACCCCAAATGGCCCACCCGGTCTGGTTTAAACAAAAAATGAACATATATCGAAATAGGTATCAATTCTAAGGTCACGACCCTCAACATCGCATCCACACGTCTAATAAGAGATAAGGTCACTTTTTAGAAAATTCAACGCCCAAAAAAGTACAGAAATGCCCCCAAATATCCCCAAACGACCCACCCGGTTTGGTTTAAATCGAAAAATGTACATATGTCGAAATAGGTATCGATTCGAAGGTCGAGACCCTCAACATCGCATCCACATGTCTAATAAGAGAAAAGGACACTTTTTAAAAAATACCAAACCCAAAAAAGTACAGAAATGCCCCCAAATAACCTTAAACGATCCACCCGGTCTAGTTTAAACCGAAAATGAACATATATCGAAATAGGTATCAATTCTAAGGTCACGACCCTCAACATCGCATCCACACATCTAATAAGTGATAAGGTCACTTTTTAGAAAATCCAACGCCCAAAAATGTATAGAAATGCCCCCAAATAACCCCAAACGACCCACCCGATTTGGTTTAAATTGAAAATGTACATATGTCAAAATACGTATCGATGCGAAGATCACGACCCTCAACATCGCATCCACACGTCTAATAAGAGATAAGGATACTTTTTAAAAAATACCAAACCCAAAAAAGTACAGAAATGCCCCCAAATAATTCCAAACGACCCACCCAGTCTGGTTTAAACCGAAAATGAACATATGTCGAAATAGGTATCAATTCTAAGGTCACGACACTAAACATCGCATCCACACGTTTAATAAGATATAAGGTCACATTTTAGAAAATCACAAGCCCAAAAAAGTACAGAAATGCCCCAAATAACCCCAAACGACCCACCCGGTCTGGTTCGGACAAAAAATGAACATATGTCCAAACAGGTAACGATTCGAAACTCACGACCTTTAACATC
>NW_025317912.1:0-22719 GCF_018873765.1 Telopea speciosissima
TAATTCTATTATTTCTTCTTTATTTAACCGGCCTGGTGGAAGAAGTACAAAATTCCAGCCTCAACGAATTCCTGTAAAGGAAGGGCTGGGCATGAGAATAGAGGGACCCATTAAGGGTGGGACTGATATGGCAGCCCATCATCTTTGATGAATTGCATTTCCTGGAACATTAGGGGCATGAATGCCCCTACAAAGAAGCATGGGGTTAGGGAAAGTGATTCTGGATAATAATGCAAAATTAGCTATTCTTCTTGAGACTAAGGTGAAAACAGAGAATTGTGCTGCTGTTTTTGACTCTTTCATTTCAAATTGGAAGTATCTCCATAATGGAGAAGTAGGTTCTACAGCTCGCATTTGGGTGGGATGGGATTCGGCTGTGTTTAAAGTGGAGGAGATTCTAAAATCTGACCAATTTATCCATTTGAAAGTAACCAGTTTGGGATCCTCTCTCAGTTATTTGTGCACTGCTGTCTATGCTTCTAATTCGGTGGAGGAGAGGAGGGAGCTTTGGAGGGATGTTACTAGTTTTGGTTCTAGTATTTCAGGTCCTTGGATTGTTCTAGGGGACTTTAATATTGTTCGACAACAAAGTGAGAAGCTTGGAGGAGAACCTATCCGACAGGAGGCTGTTGATGATTTTAATACTTTTATTTTTGACACGGACCTTATGGACTTAAAGTGGAAGGGGGAATTATTTACTTGGAATAATAGGCAAGGGGGCAGCTCTCGAGTTTGCTGCAAGTTGGATAGGGTCATGGTTAACTTATTTTGGTTGGATGTTCTCAGGTCTTCAGAAGCTACTTTTCTGCTCCCAGGGCTTTCGGATCACTCTCCAGCTGTGATTTCAATTCTTGATGGGGTAAATTTTGGTCCTAAACCTTTCCGGTTCTTTGAGGCTTGGATTGGTAGGGAGGGGTTTGATGAAGTGGTAGCTAAAGGGTGGGACAGCACGGTGAATATGAAGCTTAATCCTATACTTAGGTTTGCTGCCAGGCTCAAAAATGTCAAGACAGAGCTGAAGAAATGGAGTAAAGATAGTATTGGGGATGTTTTTCTTGCAGTGAAGGAGGCTTCTTCGGACTTAGCTCAGATCCAAATCAGCCTTGCTGCCCATCCCAATGACCTCAATTTGGTTTCTTTAGAAACAGCAGCCAAGAAGAAGTTGTGGGCAGCCCTTAATACTGAAGAAAAGTTTCTTAAAGAGAAATCTAGAGTCAAGAACATTCAATTGGGGGATGGTAATAATAGCTTTTTCCATAAGTCTATGGTGTGCAGGCAAAACAGGAATCACATTTTGGAGGTGTACAATGCCGAAAATGAGGTTATCAACGATCCGAATCTGATTAAAGAGGAGGCAATTTCTTTTTACATGAATTTGTTTGGTGCTAATGGGTTCTTCCCAGAGACTGTCCCTTTGCAACATAGTCTGGACCTTGTGCAGCAGAACAGTCTTATTGGGCAGGTATCTAACAAGGAGATTAGAGAGGTGGTTTTTTCCATGAAGAACTCAAAAGCTCCAGGACCGGATGGATTTGGGGCAGCCTTTTTTAAGCATGCTTGGGAGGTTGTTGGGGAGGATCTCACTTTGGCCGTTAAGTGGTTTTTTTTGAAGTCCAGTATGCCTACCTCTATCAATGCTACTTTTATTAGTCTTATCCCAAAGACTGATAATACTTCTTCGTTTACGGGTTATAGGCCTATTGCCCTTTGTAACCTATTTTATAAAATTATTACAAAAGTTTTGTCTAATAGGTTACAAGGAGTTGTGGGGAAGGTGGTTAGTGACAACCAGTCTGCGTTTATCAAAGGCCGCTCCATTGTGGATAATATTCTAGTATGTCATGATGAGGTTAGGGGTATAGAGCAGAAGGGGACTCCCCCTACGGCGGTGCTGAAAATTGACTTACATAAAGCTTATGACTCTCTAAGTAGGAAGTTTCTTTTTGAGATCATGGAAAGGATGGGTTTTCCAAGCAAGTTTATTCGGTGGGTGAAGGCTTGTGTTGATACTCCTAGTTTCTCGATCCTTCTCAATGGGAGCCCAACAGGTTATTTTAGGGGCAAGAGGGGGATAAGACAGGGGGACCCGCTATCCCCTTATTTATTCACAATTGCTATGGAAGGGTTTTCGGCCTTAATGCGGAAGTTGGAAGTTGAGGGACAGATCAGCCTGCTTCCAAGGTGCAAAAGCTCCCATCTTACACACCTGATCTTTGCAGATGATTTGATGATTTTTGTGAAGGCTGTCCCTGACTCTATTTTGGCTTGTTTGGGGGCTCTGTCTGATTTTCATACTTACTCTGGGTTGAGACTCAATAGAGCTAAGTCCTCTATTATTTTAGGGGGCCTTACCCAAAAGGCCAGGCTGCAACTATTGGAATTAACAAATTTTGTGGACACTAAGCTGCCCATTCGGTACCTTGGTGTTCCACTTGTACCTCGTAAACTTTCTATGGCAGATTGCTCCGCTATCTTGGATCTAGTGAGGCAAAGACTTGACGGCTGGAAAGCTCGTTTCTTATCCTTTGCAGGACGGTTGCAGCTTCTTACCTCTGTTCTTCAGGGCTGCTATATATATTGGTCGGGCATCTTTGCATTACCTGGTGGTGTCAAGCAAAAGCTGGAATCCATGTTCTCAAATTTCCTTTGGACGGGCCCCTCCTTGGAACGAAAGGTACATTATGTTTCTTGGGATAGAATTTGCAAACCTAAGGATGAGGGTGGCTTAGGTATCCGCAGAATTTCAGAAATGAATATCGCGGGTATCCTTAAGCAAATCTGGTGGATTGCTTCCAAAAAGGACAGCCTGTGGGTTAGGTGGGTTTATGCCCGTTATTTAAAAAATGACTCTATTTGGACTGTGAAAATTCCCCAAAATTGCTCTTGGGTTTGGCGTAAAGTTCTCAAGTATAGAGATTTGGTTGAACCCCATGTTCACCACTTTATTGGGTCTGGCCATGCTACAAGGCTATGGCTTGATAAGTGGCATCCTCAAGGGGTTTTAATCAAAAATTTTGGGGATCGTATCAGATACGATGCGGGTTCTCATCGTATGGCTCTGGTTTCGGATATTATAAGACAAGGCACCTGGCATCCTACTCCTCATGGGTCTTTTGATCTTATTAGTGCTTGGGGGGATTTGCAACATGTTCCTATTTTGAGAGGCAGGGATGACCTTATTATTTGGAAGAATTCCCCTAATGGCTTATTTACTATTAAGTCAGCCTGGGACATTGTTAGAAGATCCTCTCCTAAAGTAGGGTGGCATAAATTTGTTTGGTTTACTCAGAATTTCCCTAAGCATTCTTGCACAACTTGGAGATGCCTTATGGAAGCTCTACCTACCAAAGATCAGCTTATTAAAAGAAATATTCAGGTTGGGCCGAATTGCATCTTGTGTTGGGCTGGTACTGAAAGTCATGAGCATCTTTTCTTTAATTGCCCTTTTTCCACTAGCATTTGGGGTCAAATTAGTTCTTTTTGCTCCCAAGGGGGTGGAGGCCCTACCAATCTCCAGCATGTGCTTGCTTGGCTCTTGAGTGTTGGTTGTGCAAATGATAGGATGGATTTGGTTCCCAAGTTGGGTTTTTGTGCTACTATGCATTACATTTGGTGGGAGAGAAACCGAAGGCTGTTTGAGAACAAGGTTAGAACCCATGATCAGATTATAGAGGCAATTCGTCTTGATGTGGCCATTAAGTGTGCTGCCTTTCCCATTTCTGCTGTCCACAACCCAAGGAACCAGTTCTTGGCTGATAATTGGGGGATTAGGGTGGATTGGAAGGTGATTACTCAAAAAACCTATGCTTGGTTTAGACCTCCTACTCACATGGCAGTCCTTCACTGTGATGGGTCCTTAACAGCTGATAGAGCTTCCTATGGTGGAATCATTCGTGATGATGCAAGTGTTGCCATAATGGCGTATGCGGGGAAGGGAGATATTAATTCTGTTCTAGGCATGGAGCTCTTTGCAATTTTAAAGGGGGTCACTTTTTGTATTCAGAGGAACCTACTTCGGGTTTCCATCAGATCCGATTCCAAATTGGCAGTAGATATTCTTAATGGGGCTGTGGACTGCCCTTGGAGCATGCAAATCTTGAGGGACCGTATAGCTACGCTACTACAGCAATTACAGCGTAAGGAGATCAAACATGTTTGGAGAGAGCTCAACCAGCCAGCAGACTTTATTGCAGCCATGGATACGGGGGATGGGGAAGCAATTTTTATCCACTTGATTTCCCACAGGACCTGGTGGAGTTGGATAAGAATGATTCAGATGGTAAAGTTTTTTTAAGGACCTTGTCTCATTGAGTTGTTGGCCTGGTCTTAGGCTTTTCGACCGAGGGCCTGTCCTCGGGTTGTTTTAGGGGCTCTCCTCCCCCTCTTAGGCCTGTCTAAGGGGGGAGGACAAGGGCTGCCTTCTTCTGTATTTTTTTTCCTCTTTCTTAATACAATCACACTTACCTATCAAAAAAAAAGATATCGATTCAAAGGTCATGACCCTCAACATCGCATCCCCCCAACTAATAAGAGATAAGGACGTATTTTAGAAAATCCCAAGCTCAAAAAAGTACAAAAATGCCCCCAAATAGCCCCAAACGACCCACCAGATCTGGTTTAAACCGAAAATGAACATAAGCCGAAATAGGTATCGATTCGAAGGTCACGACCCTCAACATCGTATCCACACATCTAATAAGAGAAAATGACACTTTTTAGAAAATCCCAAATCCAAAAAAGTACAGAAATGCCCCAAAATAACCCCAAACGACCCACCCGGTCTGCTTTGAACCGAAAATGAACATATATCAAGTCGAAGGTTACGACCCTCAACATCATATCCACACATCTAATAAGAGATAAGGACACTTTTAAGAAAATCCCAAGCATAAAAAATTAAAAAAAATGCCCCCAAATAACCCCAAACGACCCACCTGGTCTGGTTTAAACCGAAAAAGAACATATGCCGAAATAGATATCGATTCGAAGGTCACGACCTTCAACATCGCATCCACACGTCTAATAAGAGATAAGGACACTATTTAGAATATACCAAACCCTAAAAAGTACAGAAACTCCCCCAAAATAATCCCAAACGACCCACCCGATCTGGTTTAAACCAAAAATGAACATATGCCGAAATAGGTATCGATTCGAGGCTCACGACCCACAATATCGCATCCACATGTCTACTAAGAGATAAGGACACTTTTTAGAGTATCCCAAACCCAAAAAAGTATAGAAACGCCCCCAAATAACCCCTAACGACCCACCCGATCTGGATAAACGGAAAATGAACATATCCCGAAATAGGTATCGAATCGAAGGCCACGACCCTAAACATCGTATGCACACGTCTAATAAGAGATAAGGACACTTTTTAGAGAAACCCAAACCCAAAAAAGTATGGAAATGCCCCCAAATAACCCCAAACGACCCACCCAGTCTGGTTTAAACCGAAAATGAACATATGTCGAAATAGGTATCAATTCGAAGGTCACGTCCCTCAACATCGCATCCACACGTCTAATAAGAGACAATGACACTTTTTAGAAAATCCAAAACCCAAAAAAGTACAGAAATGCCCCCAAATAACCACAAATGACCTACCTGAATTGGTTTAAACCAAAAATTAACATATATCGAAATAGGTTTCGATTCGAAGGTCATGACCCTCAACATCGCATCCACACGTCTAAGAAGAGATAGAGACACTTTTTAGAAAATCCGAAACCCAAAAAAGTACAGAAATGCCCCAAAATAACACCGAACGACCCACCCGATCTGGTTTGGATCGAAAATGAAAATTTGTTGAAATACGTAATGATTTGAAGGTCATGAACCTCAACCTTGCATTCGTACATCAAATGATCAGGACACTTTTTAGAGAATCCCAAACCCATAAAAGTACAAAAATGCCTCCAAATAACCCCAAACGACCCACCCGGTCTGGTTTAAATCGAAAATGAACATATGTCGAAGTAGGTATCGATTTGATGGTAACGACCCTCAACATAGCATCCACACGTCTAATTAAAGATAAGGACACGTTTTCAAAACCCCTAAGCTAAAAAAAGTATAGAAATGCCCCCAAATAACCCCGAACGACCCACCCCGTCTGGTTTAAACCGAAAATGAACATATGCCAAAATAGGTATCGATTCAAAGGTCACGGGTCCACAACATCACATCCACAAGTCTAATAAGAGATAAGGACACTTTTTAGAGAATCCCAAACCCAAAAAAGTACAGAAATGCCCCTAAATAACCCCAAACGACCCACCCGGTCTAGTTTAAATTGAAAATGAACATATGCTGAAATAGGTATCGATTCGAAGGTCACGACCCTCAACATCGTATCCACACGTCCAATAAGAGATAAGGACAGTTTTTAGAGAATCCTAAACCCAAAAACAGTTCAGAAATGCCCCCAAATAACCCCAAACGGCCCACCCAGCCTGGTTTAAATCGAAAATAAATATATGTCAAATCGGTATTGATACGAAGGTCACGACCCTCAACATCGCATCCACACGTCTAATAAGAGATAAGGATACTTTTTAGAAAATCTCAAGCCCAAAAAAGTACGGAAATGCCCCCAAATAACCCCAAATGACCCACCCGGTCTGCTTTAAATCGAAAATGAATATATGTCGAGATAGGTATCGATTTGAAGGTCACCACCCTCAACATCGCATCCACACATCTAATAAGAGATAAGGACACTTTTAAGAAAATCACAAGCCCAAAAAATCACAAAAATGCCCCCAAGCAACCCAAACAACCCACTTAGTCTGGTTTAAACCGAAAAAGAACATATGCCGCAATAGGTATCGATTCGAAGGTCACGACCCTCAACATCGCATCCACAGGTCTAATAAGAGATCATGACACTTTTTAGAAAATACCAAACCCAAAAAGGTCCAGAAATGCCCCCAAATAACCCCAAATGACCCACCTGGTTTGGTTTAAACCGAAAAAGAACATATGTCGAAATAGGTATCGATTCGAAGGTCACGAACCTCAACTTTGCATCCACACGTCTAATAAGAGATAAGGACACTTTTTCAAAAATACCAAACCCAAAAAAGTATAGAAATGCCTGCAAAATAAGCCCAAATGACCCACCCGGTCTAGTTTAAATAGAAAATGGACATATGCCAAAATAGGAATCGATTCGAAGGTCACGACTCACAATATCGCATCCACACGTCTAACAAGAGATAAGGACACTTTCTAGAAAATACCAAACCCAAAACAGAATAGAAATGCCCCCAAAATAAGCCCAAATGACCCACCCGGTCAGGTTTAAACCAAAAAAGAACATATGCAAAAATAGGTATCGATTCGAAGGTCACGACCCACAATTTCGTATCCACACTTCTAATAAGAGATAAGGACACTTTGTAGTGAATCCTAAACCCAAAAAAGTACTGAAATGCCCCCAAAAAATAGAAAATGAACATATGTCGAAATAGGTATCAATTCGATGGTCATCAACCTCAACATCACATGCACACGTCTAATAAGAGATAAGGACACTTTTTAGAATACCCTAAATAAGAAAAAGTACAGAAATGCCCCCAAATAACCCCAAATGAGCCACCCAGTTTGGTTTCAACCGAAAATGAACATATGCCAAAAAAGGTATCGATTCGAAGGTCACGTCCCTCAATATTGCATCCACACGTCTAATAAACGATGAGGACAATTTTTAGAAAATACCAAACCCAAAAAAGTACAGAAATGCCCCCAAATAACAACAAACGACCCACCCGATCTGGTTTAAATCGAAAATGAACATATGTCGAAATAGGTATCGATTCGAATGTCACGACCCTCAACATCGCATCCAGATCTGTAATAAGAGATAAGGACACTTTTTAGAAAATCCCAAGACCAAAAAAGTACAGAAATGCCCCCAAATAACCCCAAACAACCCACCTGGCCCTGTTTAAACCAAAAAATAAATATATGCCAAAATCGGTATCGATTCGAAGGTCACGAACCCCACCATCGCATCCACACGTCTAATAAGAGATGAGGACACTTTTTAGAAAATACCAGCCCAAAAAAATACAGAAATGCCCCCAAATAACCCCAAATGACCCACCCAGTCTGGTTTAAACCGAAAATGAACAGATGTCAAAATAGATATCGATTCGAATGTCACGACCATCAACATCGTATCCACAAGTCTAATAAGGGATAAGGACACTTTTTAGAAAATCCAACCCCAAAAAACTATACAAATGCCTTCAAATAACCCCAAACGACCCACCCGCCCTGGTTTAAACCGAAAATAAACATATGCCAAAATCGATATCAATTCGAAGGTCACAACCCCCAACATTGGATCCACATGTCCAAGAAGAGATAAGGACGCTTTTTAGAAAATACCTAATCCAAAAAAGTACAGAAATGCCCCCAAATAAACCCAAACGACCCACCCGGTCTAGTTTAAACAAAAAATGAACATATGTCGAAATAGGTATCGATTCTAATGTCACGACTCTCAACATCGCGTTCACACGTCTAACAAGAGATAAGGACACTTTTTAGCAAATATCAGACCCAAAAGAGTACAAAAATGCCCCCAAATAACCCCAAACGACCCACCCGGTCTAGTTTAAATAAAAAATGAACATACGTCGAAATAGGTATCGATTCGAAGGTCACGACCCTCAACATCACTTCCACCCGTCTAATCAGAGATAATGACACTTTTTTGAAAATTCCAAGCCCAAAAAGGTACAGAAATGCCCCCAAATAACCCCAAACGGCCCACCCGGCCTGGTTTAAACCGAAAATAAACATATGCCAAAATTTGTATTGATACAAAGGTCAAGTCCCTCAACATCGCATCCACAAGTCTAATAAGAGATAAGGACCTTCTTAGAAAATACCAAACCCCAAAAGGTACAGAATTACCTCCAAATAACCCCAAACGACGCACCTGATCAGGTATCGATTCGAAGGTCACGACCTTCAACATCGCATCCACAAATCTAATAAAGAGGTAAGGATACTTTTTTCAAACTACCAAACCCCAAAAAGTACAGAAATTGCCCCCCAAATAACCTAAAACGACCCACCTGGTCAGGTTTAAACAAAAAATGAACATATGTCAAAATAGGTATCGATTTGAAGGTCACGACCCTCAACATCGCATCCACACGTCTAACAAGAGATAAGGACACTTTTTAGAAAACCCTAAACCCAAAAAAATACTAAAATGCCCCCAAATAACCCCAAACAACCCACCTGGTCTGGTTTAAATAAAAAATGAATATATGCCCAAATAGGTATTGATTCGAAGGTCATGACCCTCAACGTCGCATCCACACGTCTAATAAGAGATAATGACACATTTTAGAAAATACCAAACCCAAAAAAGTATAGAAATGCCACCAAAATAAGCCCAAACGACCCACCTAGTCTGGTTTAAACAAAAAATGAACATATACCAAAATAGGTAACGATTTAAAGGTGATGACCCACAATATCGCATCCACACGTCTAATAAGAGATAAGAATACTTTTTAGAGAATCCCAAACCCAAAAAAGCACAGAAATGCCCCCAAATAACCTCTAACGACCCACCCGGTCTGGTTTAAATCGAAAATGAACATATGCCAAAATAGGTATCGATTCGAAGGTCACGACCCTCAACATCGCATCCACACATCTAATAAGAGATAAGCACACTTTTTTAGAGAATCCAAAACCAAAAAAGTATAGAAATGGCCCCAAATAACCCCAATCGACCCACCTGATCCCGTTTAAATCGAAAATGGATATTCGCCGAAATAGGTATCGATTCGAAGGTCACGACCCCCAACATCGCATCCACACGTTTAATAAGAGATAACGACACTTTTTAGAAAATACCAAACCCAAAAAAGTACAAAAATGGCACCAAATAACCCCAAACGACCCACCCGGTCTGGTTTAAATAAAAAATGAACATAAGTCGAAATATGTATCTATTTGAAGGTCACGATGCTCAACATCGTATCCACCCGTCTAATAAGAGATAAGGACACTTTTCGGAGAATTCCAAACCTAAAAAAGTACAGAAATGCCCCCAAATTACCCCAAACAACCCACCCGGTCTGGCTTAAACCAAAAATGAACATATGCCGAAATAGGTATCGATTCAAAGGTTACAACTCTCAACATCGCATCCACACGTCTAATAAGAGATAAGGACACTTTTTAGAACATTTGAAACCCAGAAAAGTACAGAAATGCCCCCAAAATAAGCCCAAACGACCCACCCCGTCTGGTTAAAACTGAAAATGAACATATGCCGAAATAGGTATCGATTCGAAGGTCACGACCCACAATATCACATCCCCAAGTCTAATAATAGATAAGGACACTTTCTAGAAAATACCAAACCCAAAAAGGTACAGAAATGCCCCCAAAATAAGCCCAAATGATCCACCCGATATGGTTTAAACCGAAAATGAACATATGCTGAAATAGGTATCGATTCGAAGGTCACGACCCACACTATCGCATCCACACTTCTAATAAGATATAAAAACACTTTTTGACAAATGAATCCCAAACCCAAAAAAGTACAAAAATGCTCCGAAAGAACCCCTAACGACCCACCGGGTCCGGTATAAACGAAAAATGAACATATGTCAAAATAGGTATCGATTCGATGGTCACGAACCTTAACATGGCATCCACACGTCTAATAAGAGACAAGGACACTTTTTACAAACTCCCAAGCCCAGAAAAGAACAGAATTACCCCCAAATAACCCCAAACGACCCACCTGGTTAGGTTTAAACCGAAAATGAACATATGTCAAAATAGGTATCGATTCGAAGGTCATGACCCCTCAACATCGCATCCACACGTCTAATAAGAGATAAGGACACATTTTAGAAAACTCTAAACCCAAAAAAGTCCAGAAATACCCCCAAATAACCCCAAACGACCCACCAGGTCTGGTTTAAATAAAAAATGAACATATGCCGAAATGGGTATCGATTAGAAGGTCACGTCCCTCAACATCGCATCCACACGTCTAACAAGTGATAAGGACACTTTTTAGAAAATACCAAACCCAGAAAAGTTCGAAAATGCCCCCAAATAAACCCAAATGACCCACCCGGTCTAGCTTAAACCGAAAATGAACATATGTCAAAATAGGTATCGATTCGAATGTCAGGATCCTCAACATCGCATCCAGACGTCAAATAAGAGATAAGAACACTTTTTAGACAACCCTAAACCCAAAAAAGTACAGAAATGCCCCCAAATAACCCCAAACGACCCACCTAGTCTGGTTTAAATCGAAAATGAACATATGCGAAAGTAGGTATCGATTCGAAGGTCACGTCCCTCAACATCGCATCCAGACGTCTAATAAGAGATAAGGACACATTTTATTAAAAACCAAACCAAAAAAAGTACATAAATGCCATGCCCCCAAATAACCCAAACGACCCACCTGGTCTAGTTTAAATAAAAAATGAACATATGTCGAAATAGGTATCGATTTGAATGTCACGACCCTCAACATCGCATCCAGACGTCTACTGAGATATAAGGATACTTTTTAGAAAATCTCAAGCCCAAAAATGTACAGAAATTCCCCCAAATAACCCCAAATGACCCACTCAGCCTGGTTTAAAGCGAAAATAAAAATATGTCATAATTGGTTTTGATTTGAAGGTCACGACCCCCAACATCGCATCCACATGTCTAATAAAAGATAAGGACACTTTATAGAAAACACCAAACCCAAAAAGGTACAGAAATGCCCCCAAATAACCCCAAACGACCCACTCGGCCTAGTTTAAAGCGAAAATAAAAATATGCCATAATTGGTATTGATTTGAAGGTCACGACCCCCAACATCTCATCCATACGTCTAATAAGAGATAATGACAGTTTATAGAAAATCCCAAGCCCAAAAAAGTACAAAAATGCCCCTAAATAACCCCGAACGACCCACACGATCTGGTTTAAACCTAAAATGAACATATGAAGAAATAGGTATCGGTTCGAAGGTCACGACCCTCAACATCGCATCCACACGGCTAATAAGAGATAAGGACACTTTTTAAAAAATACCAAACCCAAAAGGGTACAGAAATGCCCCCAAATAACCCCAAACGACACACCCAACCTAATTTTAACAAAAAATAAACATATGCCAAAATCAATATCGATTCGAAGGTCGTGGCCCATAACTTCGCATTCACACGTCTAATAAGTGATAAGGACACTTTTTAACAAATACCAAACCCAAAAAGGTACAGAAATGCCCCCAAATAACCCCAAACGACCCACCCAGTCTGGTTTTAACCAAAAATCATAATATGCCAAAATAGGTATCGATTCGAAGGTCACGACCCTCAACATAGAATCCACACGTCAAATAAGAGATAAGGACATTTTTTAGAAAATCCCAAAGCCAAAAAAATATAGAAATGCCCCCAAATAACCCCAAAAGACCCACCCAACCTGGTTTAAACCGAAACTGAACATATGTCGAGATAGGTATCGATTTGAAGGTCACAACCCTCAACATCGCATCCACACATCTAATAAGAGATAAGGACACTTTTAAGAAAATCCTAAGCCCAAAAAAGTACAAAAATGCCCCCAAATAACCCCAAACGACCCACCTGGTCTGGTTTAAACCAAAATAGAATATATGCCCAAATAGGTATCGATTCGAAGGTCACGACCCTGAACATCGCATCCACATGTCTAAAAAGAGATGACACATTTTAGAAAATACCGAACCCCAAAAAGTACAGAAATGCCACCAAAATAAGCCCAAACGACCCACCTAGTCTGGTTTAAACCGAAAATGAACATATGCCGAAATAGGTATTGATTTGAAGGTGACGACCCACAATATCGCATCCACAAGTCTAATAAGAGATAAGGACACATTTTAGAAAATACCCAACCCAAAAATGTATAGAAATGCCACCAAAATAAGCCCAAACGACCCACCTGGTCTGGTTTAAACAAAAAATGAACATATGCCAAAATAGGTATCGATTTGAAGGTGACGACCCACAATATCGTATGCACACGTCTAATAAGAGATAAGAATACTTGTTTGAGAATCCCAAACCCAAAGAAGCACAGAAATGCCCCCAAATAATTTCTAACGACCCACCCAGTCTGGTTTAAACCGAAAATAAACATATGCTTAAATAGGTATCGATTTGAAGTGGAAAGAATGGGTTTCCCTCAGAAGTTCATTGGTTGGGTGAAGGCTTGTGTCGACACTCCCTGTTTTTCCATTTTATTAAATGGGAGTCCAGCTTGCTATTTTAAAGGGGGAAGGGGAATTCAGCAGGGGGACCCCATTTCTCCCTATTTGTTCACTATTGCAATGGAGGGGGTTTCAGCCTTGATGAGGAAGTTGGAGGTTGAGAGTAGGATCAGTTTTCTCCCCAGATGTAAGAGCTCCCACCTCTCTCACCTTATCTTTGCAGATGATTTGATGATCTTTGTGAAGGCTACTACAGACTCTATTTCGGCCTGCCTGGGGGCCTTGGATGAGTTTCATACCTACTCAGGGTTGAAGCTCAACAGGGCTAAGTCCTCTATTATTTTAGGGGGCCTTACCCACACGGCCAGACTATAACTTTTGGAATTAACGAATTTTGTGGATACCAAGTTACCTATCCGGTACCTAGGTGTTCCACTTATCTCTCAGAAGCTGGCTTTTGCAGATTCCTCCTCTATTTTGGATCGGGTGTGGAATAGGCTTGATGGTTGAAAAGCGCATCTTTTATCTTTTGTAGGGCGGTTACAACTCTTGAGCTCTATTCTTCAAGGCTGCTACATTTATTGGTCAGGGATTTTTGGACTGCCTGGTGCTCTCAAGAGAAAGCTAGAGTCCATCTTCTCCAATTTCCTTTGGTCTGGCCCGTCTCTTGAACATAAGGTACATTATATTTCTTGGGAGAGGATTTGCAAACCTAAGGCTGAAGGGGACCTTGGTATTAGAAGAATTTCAAATATGAATACGGCGGGTATTCTTAAGCAAATTTGGTGGATTGCCTCTAAAAAGGACAGTCTTTGGGTTAGGTGGGTTTACACCCGCTATCTAAAAAATGACTCTACTTGGACTGTTAAGATTCCCCAATACTGCTCTTGGGTTTGGCAGAAAGTTTTCAAGTTTAGAGATTTGGTTGAGCCTCACATCCATCATATTATTGGGAATGGCCAATCTACTAGAGTTTGGTTGGATAATTGGCATCCTAAAGGGGTTTTGATTAAAAGGTTTGGGGATCGGGTTCTGTATGATGCTGGGTCTACCCGGCTTGCCTTGGAATCGGACTTTATTAGAGGTGGTCTATGGCATTTGCCCCCCCAGGGCTCTTTTGATCTGATTA
This sequence comes from Telopea speciosissima, assembly GCF_018873765.1. Taxonomy (NCBI): domain Eukaryota; kingdom Viridiplantae; phylum Streptophyta; class Magnoliopsida; order Proteales; family Proteaceae; genus Telopea; species Telopea speciosissima. Next base: position 14,391 of record NW_025317912.1, read on the forward strand.
TTATTTCTAGGGATCTCCCTAGTATTCCCATTGTGAATGGGGAGGAGGATCTTATTATTTAGAAGGAAACCCCTAATGGCCTCTTTACTACTAAGTCGGCTTGGGAACTTGTGAGAAGCAGTGCTAAGGTGGTTTGGCATAGCCTTGTTTGGTTTCCTGGTTTTTTACCTAGGCATTCCTGTACTACTTGGAGATGTCTTATGGGTGAGCTCCCAACAAAGGACCAACTTATTAGAAGGAATATTGGAGTTGGGCAGAATTGCGTCCTGTGTTGGGGGGGGGGGTTTGGAGAGTCATGCCCATCTATTTTTCGGCTGTCCCTTTTCTAAGACCATTTGGGATAGGGTTAGTTCTAAGTGCTCTCAAAGTGGTAAAGGACCTGCTGGCTTTTTTGATGTGGTTAATTGGCTCTCTCATCTGGTTTGTGCTAATGACAAGTTAGATGTTATCCCCTAGTTTGCTTTCTATGCTACGGTTTATCATGTTTGGTGGGAGAGAAATCAACGCCTCTTTAGTAATCAATCAAGGTCTTATGATAAAATCCTTCAAGATATCAACTTAGATGTGGTCACTAAAGGTTCTCATTGTCCGATTTTGGCTGCCCATACCCCTAGAAATCAGTTCTTGGTTGATAATTGGGGGATCCAGATGCGATGGGCAGTCTCGGCCCCCAAAGCTTGTTCTTGGCCGAAACCCCCTACTCACTTGGTCACGCTCCATTGTGATGGGTCCTTGAGTGGAGATAGAGCTTCTTCTGGCGGTCTTGTTCGTAATACCACAGGAGATCCGATCCTGGCTTATGTTGGTAAAGGTGTGGAGGCTTCGGTTCTTAGCATGGAGTTGTTAGCCATTCACAGGGGGGTGGCACTGTGTTTAGAGAGGAATCTTCGACATGTTTCTATTAGATCTGATTCGAAGTTGGCAGTAGAGATTCTCACTGGTGTGTTCAGTTGAACTTGGAATGTATATGTTTTGAAAAACCAAATCATCTCTAGTCTAAACCAGTTGACTCACTATGAAGTGAGGCATGTTTGGAGGGAATTAAACCAGCCGGCATATTTTATTGCTTCCATTAATTGCCCCATTAATTGTGGGGATGGGGAAACTATTTTGTATCCTCCTGAGTTTCATGTTGACTTGATGCGGCTGATCCTTGAGGATGCTTCTGGTAAGGTCCAGTTTAGGCCTCCGTGATTGGGTTGGGTGGTTTTTCCTTGTAGTTACGAGGGATTTGTCCTCGGCGGTGTGGGGCCTCTTCCTCCTCCTTAGGTCTGTCTAAGGGGTGGGAGAAGGTTGCCTTCTTTTATATCTTTCTTTTCTTCTTCTTTATACACACAACTTACCTATCGGAAAAAAAAGGTATTGATTTGAAGGTCACGACCCTCAACATCGCATCCACACATCTAATAAGAGATAAGGACACTTTTTTAGAGAATCCAAAACCCAAAAAAGTACAGAAGTACCCCCAAATAACCCCAATCGACCCACCCGATCTGGTATAAACTGAAAATGAACATATGCCAAAATAGGTATCGATTCGAAGGTCACGACCCCAAACATTGCACCCACATGTTTAATAAGGGATAACGACACTTTTTAGAAAATACCAAACCCAAAAAAGTACAAAAAAGGCACCAAATAACCCCAAACGACCCACCCGGTCTGGTTTCAACCAAAAATGAACATAAGTCGAAATATGTATCGATTCGAAGGTCATGATGCTCAACATTGCATCCACCCATCTAATAAGAGATAAGGACACTTTTTGGAGAATCCCAAACCCAAAAAAGTACAGAAATGCCCCCAAATAACCCCAAACAACCCACCCGGTCTGGTTTAATAAAAAAATGAACATATGCCAAAATAGGTATCGATTCGAAGGTCATGACCCTCAACATCACATTCACACGTCTAATCAGAGATAAGGAAACTTTTTAGAAAATCCAAAACCCAGAAAAATACAGAAATGCCCCCAAAATAAGCCTAAACAACCCACCCTGTCTGGTTAAAACAAAAAACTGAACGTATGCCAAAATAGGTATCGATTCGAAGGTCACGACCCACAATATCGCATCCACACGTCTAAAAAGAGATAAGGACACTTTCTAGAAAATACCAAACCCAAAAAAGTACAGAAATGCCCCAAAAATAAACCCAAATGACCCACCCGATCTGGTTTAAAACCGAAAATGAACATATGCTGAAATAAGTATCGATTCGAAGGTCATGACCCACAATATCGCATCCACACTTCTAATAAGAAATAAAGACACTTTTTAGAGAATCCCAAACCCAAAAAAGTACAGAAATGCCCCAAAATAACCCCTAACAATCCACCTAGTCTGGTTTAAACCGAAAATGAACATATGTCAAAATCGGTATCGATTCAATGGTCACGAACCTCAACATCGCGTCCACATGTCTAATAAGAGATAAGGACACTTTTTTGAAAACCCTAAACCCAAAAAAGTACAGAAATGCCCCCAAATAACCCCAAACGACCCTGCCTGTCTAGTTTAAACCGAAAATGAACATATGTCAAAATAGGTATCGATTCGAAGGTCACGGCCCTAAACATCGCATCCACACCTCATATAAGAGATAAAGACACTTTTTAGAAAGCACCAAACCCAAAAAAGTACAGAAATGCCCCCAAATAACCCCAATGACCCTGCTTGTCCGGTTTAAACCGAAAATGAACATATGTCAAAGTAGGTACTGATTCGAAGGTCACAACCCTCAAGATTGCATACACCAGTCTAATAAGAGATAAGGACACTTTATAGAAAATCCCATGCCCAAAAAAGTACAGAAATGCTCGCAAATAACCCCAACCGACCCACCCAGTCTGGTTTAAACCGAAAACAAACATATGCCAAAATAGGTATCGATTCGAAGGTCACGACCCTCAACATCGCATCCACATGGCTAATAAGAGATAAGGACACTTTTTAGAAAATACAAAACCCATAAGGGTACAGAAATGCCCCCAAATAACCCCAAACGACCCACCTGGTTTGGTTTAAACCGAAAAAGAACATATGTCGAAATAGGTATCGATTCGAAGGTCACGATCCTCGACATCGCAACCACACGTCTAATAACAAATAAGGACACTTTTTAGAAAATATCAAACCCAAAAATGTTCAGAAATGCCCCCAAAATAAGCCCAAACGTCCCAACTGGTCTAGTTTAAACTAAAAATAAACATATACCGAAATAGGTATCGATTCAAAGGTCACGACCCACAATATCGCATCCACACGTCTAATAAGAGATAAGGACACTTTAGAGAATCCCAAACCCAAAAAAGTATAGAAATGCCCCCAATTCACCCCAAACGACCCACCCGGTCTCGTTTAAATCAAAATTGAACATATGCTGAAATAAGTATTGATACGAAGGTCACAACCCCCAATATCGCATTCACACGTCTAATAAGAGATAAGGACTCTTTTTAGAAAATAATAAACCCAAAAAACTACAGAAATGGCACAAATAAGCCCAAATGACTGACCCGATACGGTTTAAACCGAAAATGAACATATGTCAAAATTGGTATCGATTCGAAGGTCACGACCCTCAACATTGTATCCACACGTCTAATAAGAGACAATGACACTTTTTATAAAATACCAAACCCAAAAAGTATAGAAATGCCCCCAAATAACCCCAAACGACCCACCCGGTCACATTTAAATCGAAAATGAACATATATCAAAATAGGTATCGATTAGAATGTCCAGAATCTCAACATCGTATCTAAACGTCTAATAAGAGATAAGGACACTTTTTACAAAATCCCAAACCCAAAAAAGTACAAAAATGCCCCCAAATAACCCCAAACGACCCACCCAGCCTGGTGTAAACTGAAATTAAACATATTCCAAAATCGGTATCAATTCGAAGGTCACGACCCCCAACATCGCATCCATACGCCTAATAAGTTTAGAAAACACCAAATTCAAAAAGGTACAGAAATGCCCCCAAATAACCCCAAACGACCCAGCCTGTCCGGTTTAAACCAAAAATGAACATATGTCGAAATAGGTATCGATTCGAAGGTCACAATCCTCGACATCGCAACCACAAGTCTAATAAGAGATAAGGACACTTTTTAGAAAATATCAAACCCAAAAATGTTCAGAAATGCCCCCAAAATAAGCCCAAACGACCCAACTGGTCTGGTTTAAACCGAAAATAAACATATACCGAAATAGGTATCGATTCGAAGGTCACGACCCACAATATCGCATCCACACGTCTAATAAGCGATAAGGACACTTTAGAGAATCCCAAACCCAAAAAAGGATAGAAATGCCACCAGATAACCCCAAACGACCCACCCGGTCTCGTTTAAACCGAAAATGAACATATGCCGAAATAAGAATCTATACGAAGGTCACAACCCCCAGTATCGCATCCACACGTCTAATAAGAGATAAGGACACTTTTTAAAAAATAATAAACCCAAAAAACTACAGAAATGCCACAAATAAGCCCTAACGACCCACCCGATCTGGTTTAAATCGAAAATGAACATATGTCAAAATCAGTATCGATTCGAAGGTCACGACCCTCAACATTGTATCCACATGTCTAATAAGAGACAAGGACACTTTTTATAGAATACCAAACCCAAAAAAGTATAGAAATACCCCCCCCCCCCCCCAAATAACCCCAAACGACCCACCCGGTCCCGTTTAAACCGAAAATGAACATATATCAAAATAGGTATCGATTGAAATGTCAAGACCCTCAACATCGTATCTAAACGTCTAATAAGAGATAAGGACACTTTTTAGAAAATACCAAATTCGAAAAGGTACAGAAATGCCCCAAAATAACCCCAAAAGACCCAGCCTGTCCGGTTTAAAATGAAAATGAACATATGTCGAAATAGGTATCGATTCGAAGGTCACGACCCTCAACATCGCATCCATCCATCAAATAAGAGATAAGGACACTTTTTACAAAATCCCAAGCCCAAAAAAGTACAAAAATGCCCCCAAATAACCCAAAACGACCCACCCGGTCTGGTTCAAATCGAAAATGAACATATGCCGAAATAGGTATCGATTCAAAGGTCACGACCCCCAACATAGCATCCACACGTATAATAAGAGGTAAGGACACTTTTAAACCGAAATAGGTATCAATTCGAAGGTCACAACCCTCAACATCGCATCCATACGTCTAATAAGTGATGAGCACCCTTTTTAGAAAATCCCAAACCCAAAAAAGTGCAGAAATGCCCCCAAATAACCCTAAAAGACCCACCTAGTCTTGTTTAAATCGAAAATGAACAGATGCCAAAATAGGTATCGATTCGAAGGTCACGTCCCTCAACATCGCATCCACACGTCTAATAAGAGATAAGGACACTTTTTAGAAAACGTAAAACCCAAAAAAGTTCAGAAATGCCCCAAAATAACACCAAATGACCCACCTGGTCGGGTTTAAATCGAAAATGAACATATGTCAAAATAGGTTTCTATTCGAAGGTCACGACCCTCAACATCGCAGCCACACGTCTAATAAGAGATAAGGACACTTTTTAGGAAATCCCAAACCCAAAAAAGTACAAAAATGCCCCCAAATTACTCCAAACGACCCACCCGGGCTGGTTCGAACAAAAAATGAACACATTGCATTCGTAGGTCTAATAAGAGATAAGGATACTTTTTAGAGAATCCAAAACCAATAAAACTACAAAAATGCCTCCAAATAACCTCAAACGACCCACCCGATCTGGTTTAAATCGAAAATGAACATATGTTGAAATAGGTATCGATTCAATGGTCACGACCCTCAACATTGCATCCACACGTCTAATAAAAGAAAAGGACACGTTTTAGAAAATCCCAAGTCCAAAAAAGTACAGAAATGCCCCCAAATAACCACAAACGACCCAACCCGTCTTACTCAAACCGAAAATGAACACATGCCGAAATAGGTATCGATTCAAAGGTCACGACCCACAACATCACATCCACACTTCTAATAAGAGATAAGGACACTTTTAGAGAATCCCAAATCCAAAAAAGTACAGAAATGCCCCTAAATAACCCCAAACGACCCTCCCGGTCTGGTTTAAATAACAAATAAACATATACTGAAATAGATATCGATTCGAAGGTCACGACCCTCAACATCGCATCCACACGTCTAATACGAGATAAGGACCTTTTTAGAAAATACCAAACCCAAAAAAGTACAAAAATGCTCCCAAATAAACCCCAAACGACCCCCCTGGCCTAGTTTAAACCGAAATTAAACATATGCCAAAATCGGTATCGATTCGAAGGTCACGACCCTCAACATCGTATCCCCATGTCTAATAAGAGATCAGGACACTTTTTAGAAAATACCAAACCCAAAAAGGTCCAGAAATGGCCCCAAACGACCCACCTGGTTTGGTTTAAATCGAAAAAGAACATATGCCGCAATAGGTATCGATTCAAAGGTCCTGAACCTCAACATCGCATCCACACGTCTAATAAGAGATAAGGACACCTTTTAGAAAATTCAAAATCCAAAAAAGTAAAGAAATGTCTGCAAAATAAGCCCAAACGACTCACCCGGTCTGGTTTAAACCGAAAATGCACATATGCCGAAATAGGTATCGATTCGAAGGTCACGACCCTCTACATCACATCCACACATCTAATAAGAGATAAGGAAACTTTTTAGAAAATACCAAACCCAAAAAAGTACATAAATGCCCTCAAAATAACCTCAAAGGACCCACCCGGTCTGGTTTAAACCGAAAATGAACATATGCCGAAATAGGTATTGATTCGAAGGTCACGACCCACAATATCGCATCCACACGTTTAATAAGAGATAAGGACACTTTTTAGAGTATTCCAAACCCAAAAAGTACAGAAACGCCCCCAAATAACCCCTAACGATCCACCCGGTCCTGTTTAAACCGAAAAGGAACTTATGCCGAAATAGGTATCGATTTGAAGGTCACAACCCTCAACATCGCATCCAAACGTCTAATAAGAGATAAGGACCCCTTTTGGAAAATCCCAAACCCAAAAAAGTATAAAAATGCCCCCGAATAACCCCAAACGACCCACCCAGTTTGGTTTAAACCGAAAATGAACATATGCCAAAATAGGTATCGATTTGAAGCTCACGACCCTCAACAACGCTTCCATACGTCTAATAAGAGATAAGGACACTTTTTAGAAAACCCCAAACCCAAGAAAGTATAGAAATGCCCCCAAATAACCCCAAACATCCCACTCGGTCTGATTCAAACTGAAAATGAACATATGTCGAAATAGGCATCCATTCGAAGGTCACAACCCACAATATCGCATCCACACGTCTAATAAGAGATAAGGAAACATTTTAGAAAATTCCAAACCCAAAAAAGTACAGAAATGCCCCCAAATAACCTCAAACGACCCACACGGTCTAGTTTCAATCGAAAATGAACATATGTCAAAATAGGTATCGATTCGAACGTCACGACCTTCAACATCGTATCCACACATCTAATAAGAGATAAGGACACTTTTACAAAATATCAAGCCCATAAAAGTACAGAAATGCCCCCTAAATAACCCCTAACGACCCACCCGGCCTGGTTTAAACCGAAAATAAACATATGCGAAAATTTGTATCAATTCGAAAGTTACGACCCTCAACATTGAGTCCATACGTCTAATAAGAGATAAGGACACTTTTTAGAGAATCTCAAAACCCAAAAAGGTACAAAAATGCCCCCACATAACCCCAAACGACCCACCCGGTCTGGTATAAACCGAAAATGAACATATGCCGAAATCGGTTCGATTCGAAAGTCACGACCCCCAACATCGTATCCACACGTCTAATAATAGATAAGGACACATTTTAGAAAATACCAAACCCAAAAAAGTACCGAAATGGCACCAAATAACCCCAAACGACCCACCCAGTTTGGTTTAAACCGAAAATGAACATATGCCGAAATAGGTATCGATTCGAACGTCACAACCCTCAACATCGCATCCACACATCTAACAAGAGATAAGGACACTTTTTAGGAAATCCCAAACCCAAAACAGTAACCAAATGGCCCCGAATAACCCCAAACGACCCACCCGGTTTGGTTTAAACCAAAAATGAACATAAGCCAAAATATATGTCGATTCGAAGCTCACGACCCTCAACAACGCGTCCTTACGTCTAATAAGAGATAAGGACACTTTTTTGAAAACCCCAAGCCCAAAAAAGTATAGAAATGCCCCCAAATAACCCGAAACGACCCACCCGGTCTGGTTCACACCGAAAATGAACATATGCCGAAATAGGTATCCATTCATAGGTC
>NW_025317913.1:0-22587 GCF_018873765.1 Telopea speciosissima
AGGTGGTTGGTGGTCTGTACGTTCTTGAAAGTTCCCGAACAGCATTGACATCACAGCCGGCATCTTCTACTTTTGATTTTGCATTGCTTGAGTTGAATAATTGGCATCGTCGTTTGGGCCATCCCTCGATTGGGGTTTTATCTGCTTTATTTCCTAGTCTAGTGAAACAATGCAATAAACACAATTTTTCTTGTGATGTTTTCACTTTGGCAAAGCAAACTCGGAGTATTTTTCCTATTTCAAGTAATAGAAGTTTGAGTCCTTTTGGTTTAATTCATTCTGATGTTTAAGGCCCTGCCCGTTGTGTTTCTACCTCTGAGTTTCGATGGTTTGTCACGTTTATCAATTGTTTTAGCCGGACGACTTGGGTCTATTTGATGCATAGCAAGAGTGATGTGTTCAATTGTTTTATGTTATTCCACGAGATGGTCCAGACACAGTTTGATGCCAAGGTGAAGATTCTTCGCTCAGATAATGGCAAGGAATATATGGATGGTGCTTTCCGTTCCTATTTGGACAGCCATGGGATCATACACCAGACTTCTTGTGTTGACACTCCTGCTCAAAATGGAGTAGCTGAATGTAAGAACAGACATCTACTGGAGGTAGCTCGTTCCTTTATGTTCACCATGTCTGTCCCTCCTCGTTTCTGGGGTGATGCCGTGCTTACAGCTACTTACCTCATCAATCGACTTCCTTCTCGTGTCTTGGGTGGCCGCTGTCCCTTGGATATGTTGGTTGGCAAATCCACCTTTGTTGTGCCCCCAAGAGTGTTTGGTTGTGTTGTGTTTGTACGAAATCACCACGTCCATGGTAAGCTTGATCCCAGAGGATTACGGTGCATTTTTCTTGGTTACTCACCGGCTCAGAAGGGCTATAAATGCTACCATCCTCCTACCCGAAAGGTGTTGGTTACCATGGATGTTGTCTTTCGAGAGTCAGAGGCTTACTTTCCACCGCCGGTACCTTTGCAGGGGGAGACTCAAAGTAATGAAGAGGTCACACTAATTGCTCCTTTAGATGTTGAGATACCAACCATTGAAGATGTTTCTATTGAACTAGAGGATGGAGTTATAAGTCAAGAACAATAAGTGGGACAGATTGAGCGACAGGTGCAGAGGGAGAGACTTGTGAAGTAGAAATACACTCGGGGAGCTGATTTTCCTACAGATGGTCCTCGGTACAAAGAGAAAGAAACCACCACTGCTACACCACCTACGCAATCGGCATCTATTCCTACTCCAAATCTTGCTCCTAGTCATACTTCTGGTAAGCCCCCCTTGATCCTAGTCTTGACTTACCCATTGCTGTTCGCAGACAAAAAAGAAGTTGAACTCAGCATCCGATCTCAAATTTTATGTCTTACAACTCTCTAACTCCTGCCTTTCATGCTTTCATATCTTCTTTGTCTTCTATCTCTATACCTAACACTTGGTAAGAAGCAATAGCCGAACCAAAATGGAAGGAGGCAATGAATGAAGAAATGCTTGCCCTTGCAAAAAATCAGACCCGGGATTTGGTAAGTTCTCCACATGGGAAGAGGCCTGTTGGTTGTAAATGGGCCTTTGTTGTGAAGCACAAGGCTGATGGTTTTGTGGAGAGATACAAGGCGAGATTGGTCGCCAAAGGGTTCACTCAAACCCAAGGAATCAATTATCAAGAGACTTTTGCTCCTGTAGCGAAGATGAATACTGTCAGGGTCATCATTTCTTGTGCTGTAAATCAAGGATGGGAACTCCAACAACTCGATGTGAAGAATGCCTTCCTACATGGAGACTTGGAAGAAGATGTCTACATGGAGGTACCCCCGGGTTTTACCTCTTCAGAGACTCGGGGGAAAGTGTGCAAGTTAAAGAAGGCCCTCTATGGTCTGAAGCAGTCCCCAAGGGCTTGGTTTGGCCGATTCCACAAGGCTATGATCGCATATGGGTATAAGCGAAGTAATGCAGACCACACATTGTTTGTTAAGAGAGTGGGACAGCAAGTTACCCTTTTGATTGTCTATGTTGATGACATAGTAATTACAGGGAGTAATGCACATGAGATTCAGAAGCTGAAAGCTTACTTGGGTACGGAGTTTGAAGCCAAAGATTTAGGCAAATTGAGGTACTTCCTAGGGATTGAGGTTGCCTATTCAGCTAAGGGCATATCTCTCTCTCAAAGGAAATATACCTTGGATTTATTGAAAGAAACAGGGATGCTTGGGTGTAAACCAGCAGATACCCCTCTGGAGCCCAACACACATTTGAAGAGTAAGGAAGGTGAGCCAGTGGACAAAGGCAGCTATCAGAGATTAGTGGGTTGATTGATTTACCTCTCACATACCCGGCCAGACATCACATTTGCTATACGCCTTGTCAGCCAATACATGTATGATCCTTACTCTTCTCACTTGGAAGCAGCATACAGAATTCTCCGTTACCTCAAGTCAGCTCCGGGGAAAGGAGTATTGTTCTCTCCACACAGCCATCTCCGGATAGAAGCATACACTGATGGAGATTGGGCTGGCAATCCTGATGATAGGAAGTCCACATTTGGTTATTGCACATTTGTTGGAGGTAACCTAACTACTTGGAGAAGCAAAAAACAAGCTGTTGTGGCTCGATCTAGTGCTGAAGCTGAATTCCGAGCTATGGCACAGGGTATTTGTGAGCTTCTTTGGCTCAAAGGGCTTCTTCAAGATTTGGGGATGAGTACTGATCTTCCTATGTGACTCTACTGTGACAGCAAGTCAGCAATCAACATTGCTCACAACCCGGTCCAACATGATCGGACCAAACATGTTGAGATTGACCGGCACTTCATCAAAGAGAATCTAGAACAAGGAATTATTTGTATTCTATTTATTCAGTCTAGTGAACAGTTGGCTAATATCCTCACCAAAGGAATCAGTACAAAATTGTTTTTTCCTATTATTAGCAAGTTGGGCATGTTTGATATGTATGCACCAACTTGAGGGGGAGTGTTGTAATATGGGTCCAAGGGTAAATCTGTCCGTGGGGGTATTCTTGTATGTGGGTTTTAGTCCCACAATGCTTAGTTATAGTTTTGTCATATGATTTCAATATTATAAATAAAGGCTGGGCTATGATCACATTGATCAAGCCAGTATTCACGGAATTCCACAAGATTTAATGGCTTTAATACCATGTTAACAGCAGTGCTAAGACTGAATGCTTGAATGATCAGTTAGATTTTAGGTTTAGGAATGTAAGTAGGAGAAGGAGAGGATGTTGGAGAAGGAAGAAGAAGAAGAAGGAGAAGACAAGAGAGAGGATTCGGTTGTAATGTGTTAGAGTGTTATGACTCTACACATAGCACCTATATTACTTCATTACTAGAAATAAGAATATTACATACACCTCCTTAGGGAGGTAAAAGGTTAGAAAGGAGAAAAATAGAAAAATACATAATGGGGCAACTGGACAAAAGGCTAGTTCCCAAACTATCCTTACATAACTTGTCACAACTCTAACACCCCCCTCAAGCTGGAGAATAAATGTCATGCATTCCCAGCTTGCATAGGAGAGTACGAAACTGAATAAAGGTAAGAGCCTTGGTGAAGATATCTGTCAGTTGATCACCAGTCTTCACAAAAGGAGTACAGATGCATCCAGAGTCTATCTTTCCTTGATAAAGTGCCGATCCATTTCAATGTGCTTGGTCCTATCATGTTGCACTGGATTGTGAGCAATACTTATAGCCGCCTTATTATCACAGTAGAGTCTCATAAGGCCATCAGTGGCAAATCCTAGTTCCTGAACAAGTCTTTTCAACCATATAAGTCCACACACTTTATGAGCCATAGCTCTAAATTCTGCCTCGGCACTGGATCTAGTTACAAACGGCTGTTTTTTACTGCTCCATGTAACCAAGTTACCTCCTACAAAGGTATAATAGCCAGAGGTAGACCTCCTGTCTATGAAGGATCCAACCCAATCAGCATCAGTAAAACCGTCCACTCTCAAGTGGTTGTGTCTGGCATACAACAGTCCTTTTCCTAGGCACGACTTTAAATATCTAAGAATACGATACACAACATCTAAATGGCCACTCTTGGGGGCATGCATAAATTAGCTTACTACTCCCACTGTATAGGAAATATCTGGGCATGTCATAGAAAGGTAAATAAGCTTCCCAACTAGCCTCTAGTACTTTCCCACATCAACAAGAGAAGGACCACAATCTTCTCCTAGTTTGTGATTCTACTCAATAGGAGAACTTGCTGGTTTGCAGCCTAACATCCCTGTCTCTGTCAGCAAATTAAGCAAAACCTTTCGTTGACATATGTTGATTCCTCTCTTGGTCCTTGATACCTCAATGCCTAAGAAATACTTCAAGGGACCCAGGTCTTTGATTTCAAAGTGTTTAGCCAAGTAGATCTTCAGTTTATCTATCTCAGCCATATCATCTCTAGTGACTACAATATCATCAACATAGAAAATGAGGATTGTGATGGTACCATTGCCCCGCTTGGTAAAGAAAGTGTGGTCAGCTTGACTCTGGGAATATCCATTCTTTAGTATAGCCTATCGAAAGCGCTCAAACCATGCCTTTGATGACTGTTTGAGCCCATTTAGTGCCTTCTTGAGGCGACACACCTTCCCTTTAGCTGAAGGTATTTTGAAGCCTGGTGGGGGTTATATGTACACTTCCTCTTCCTAGTCACCATGAAGAAAGGCATTCTTCACATCTAACTGATATAATGGCCAATCTTTCTTGGTAGCCAATGATAAAAGAACTCTTATAGAGTTGTGCTTAGCCACAGGAGCAAATGTCTCCTGACAGTCAATCCCATAAACTTGACTATACCCCTTGGCCACCAACCTTGCTTTGTATCTCTCAACAGTACCATCAGATTTATACTTGATTGTATAGATTCATCTGCATCCAACTGGGACACGTCCCTTGGGAAGATCCACCAATTGCCAAGTACCATTCTTTCAAGGGTCATCATCTCCTCAAACATAGGTTGTCTCCACTTTGGGTCAGATATAGCATCAGTAACATTCCTGGGAATAGAAGCTGTAGATAGAGTAGCAATAAAGGTAAGACCTGTAGGAGAAAGAGCATCACAGGAAACAAACTGGCCTATAGGATTAGTACAAGCTCTTTTCCCCTTTCTAACAGCAATAGGAAGGTCTAAATCAGATGGAGGAGAAGGGATATCACCTGATTGAGGAGAATGAATCTCGGGATGTGGATCTGGATCCAAAGAGGACTCTTGGTAGGTCTTTTCTTCATTATGCAAGCCTTCACCTCTCTTGTATTTAATGTGGTAATCCTTCTCCTTACCACTGCAAACCAAATCTGTATTCACATCCACAGCTCTATGCTTTCCAATGTGAAGCATAAAGGGAGAGATAAGTAGAGGATAATGAAGAAAATCAGCAGCCTGTTCATTTCCACAATTCTCTCCCTGAAAAGGATGCTGAGATGGTGCAAAGAAAGGGACAGACTCAAGGAAAGTGACATCTTTGGAGATTAAGCATCTGCGAGAAGATGGGTGATAACACTTATAACCTTTGGTTGTAGAAGAGTACCCAAGAAAGAGACATTTGAGAGCTTTGGGATCAAGTTTAGTACGATGTGATTTGTTAACATGCACATAACAAACACAGCCAAAGAATTTAGGAGGAAGAGAGAAAGCTGAAACCTGTGGAGATAAGATTTCTAAGGGTGATTTGAAATCAAAAAGTATGATAGGCATGCGATTAATGAGAAAGGAAGCAGTGAGAAGAGCTGCAGACCAGAAGGTCTTGGGAACATGCATGCCAAACAAGAGACTACGGGTGACCTCTAATAAGTGGCGAGTTTTCCTCTCAATAACCTCATTTTGTTGGGGTGTGTCAAGACACGCGAGCTGATGGATAATGCTATTATTAGTAAAGAAGGCTTAGAGGCCACCAAACATGTATTCTCCTCCATTATCAAACTGAACAATTTTGATACGAGTATCAAACTGAGTAAGAATCATCTGATAAAAATTCTTAAAGTCATTACAAACATCACCTTTTATGTTTCATAAGCACAGTCCAAGTAGCACGAGAAAAATCATCAACAAATGACACAAAATAACGATAGCCAAATAAAGTGGTAGTAGGGGAATGTCCCCAAAAATCAGTATGCACAATATGGAAAGGAGCAACAATTCGATTACCATGATATGGATAAGAAGAACGACAATGTTTGGCAAACGTACATGGTTCACATTGAAAAACATGAGAAGAAGCAATAGAAGAAAATAAGTGAGGCAACTGTTTCCTTATTACAACAAAAGATGGATGGCCAAGACGATGATGCCATAACATAACAGACTCCACAGAACTACTATCATTACGTCCACACACATAGGACTGAGTTGTGGGCAAAAAAGGGTCAAAAAGGTAAAGGCCTTACTCCTCACGTCCACTACCAATAATCCTCTTCGTCACCAAATCCTGAAAAAGACAGTGAGAAGGGAAAAAAGTGACACAACAGTTCAGAGATTTAGTCAAGTGACTCACAGATAAAAGATTAAGTGTAAGGTTAAGGACATGAAGAACGGAAGTAAAGGAAATAGATGATGTAACAAGGATACTACCCTTACCAGATATGGAGGAAAGGGAGCCGTCAGCTACCCTAACCTTATCCTTACCAGAGCAAATGGTATAGGAATCATAATAATGGGACATACCAGTCATGTGGTCAGTGGAACCAGAGTCAATGACCCAAGACTAGGCTGCAGTAGAAGCGGAGGTGGAGATCTGCAAAGCTAAGGATGAAGAAGAGCTTGCCACTGTGGGTTCAGGAGATACGCTCAGTTGTGACATGACCCTACAAAACACTGCATCTACCAAAGTGTAGTCATGTTGTGTAGTATCTGCCTTAGTCATCACAGAGTTTGCTCTAGCTCCCCCTTTACGGCCACCACGACCTCGTGCGCTAGGAGGACTACTATGAAGAGACCAACACCTATCCTTGGTGTGTCCACTTCTCCCACAATGATCACATTTAAACTTGTCTCTCCCAAGTCCACTGGCACCAACTGTTTCCACTGCACTATGTTCCTCACAGTTAGGCCCTTAGCCTCTACCACCTCTGTGTCTCGGAAAGAACTAGAATTGAGAGCTGACCTCTCAAGAGATGATGCTGGTGTTGGTTCCATAGCAACACGCCGAGTCTCCTCACTTTGTAAGTAACTACAGACCTCATTAAGGGATGGAAGGGGAAACCGACTTAAAATCTGGAGCCTGATTGGCTCATAGTCAGGGTTCAAACCACTAAGTAAAATGAAGACACACTCCTTTTCAAGAGTCAGATACACCTTTGCTTCATCCTCTGGGTTGGTCAAGTGAAGATCCTTGTAGTGGTCATACTCCAAAAGACTAAGAAAAGCATTGTATTACACAGAAATGGTCCTGTCACCCTGCCTCATTGAGTTAATTGATGAAGCTGATAGACCTTGACATAGTCACCCACTCTATCAAAAGTCTGGGAGACACTGTCCCAGATTGCCTTGGCAGTTTCTTTTTGTTAACAAAACAGGTTTGTGGAATAATGCTTGAATGATCAATGAGATCAGTTAAGCTCTCTATTTATAATAATAGTAAAAGAGATTACAAGGAGAAATACTATTTATGACACTGTTCACGATACTATTCACGTGAGCAGTGTCACAGCCCTAAGTACATTTCTACCCTTGCTTATAAATACATACATAAAAAATAAATAAAACACCCAAAAGACCAGAATACCCCCATGGTATTCTGGTGTACATAATTTAACACTCCCCCTCAAGTTGGTGCAAATATATCAATTATGCCCAACTTAACTAGAAGGGGATGGAACAATTTCCCAGATAATCCCTTAGTGAAGATATCAGCAACCTGATCAGTAGACTTCACAAAGGGAACACAAATCAACCCTTCTTCTAGCTTTTCCTTGATGAAATGTCTGTCCACTTCAACATGTTTAGTGCGATCATGCTGTACCGGGTTGTGTGCAATGCTGATTGCAGCTTTGTTATCACAGTACAACATCATGGGAAGATGAACAAGAACACCAAGATCTTGTAGCAAGCCTTTCAACCAAAGTAACTCACAAATACCTTGTGCCATAGCCCGAAACTCGGCTTCAGCACTAGAACGAGCCACCACATTCTGCTTCTTGCTACGCCAAGTGACCAAATTGCTACCTACAAAAGAATAGTACCCAGAGATAGACTTCCGATCTGCAGAACTAGCCCAGTCAGCATCGGTATACGCCTCTACCCGTAGGTTACCATTAGGAGACAGAAGAATGCCTTTTCTAGGAGTTGACTTCAAGTAGTGGAGAATCCGAAGAACAGCCTCCATGTGAGAAGAATAGGGATCATGCATGAAACGACTCACAATACTCACAGATAAGCAATATACGGACGAGTGTGTGACAGATAAATCAGCTTTCCCACTAGGCGTTGGTACCGGCCTTTATCAACAGGTTCACCCTCCTTTTCTTTGAGACGAACAGTAGCCTCCATAGGAGTATCTGAAGGGTGACATCCTAACAGACCAGTTTCAGCCAACAAGTCTAGGACATACTTCCTTTGGGAGAGAAAGATGCCTTTAGAAGATCTGGCAACCTCAATCCCAAGAAAGTACCGTAGCGGCCCTAGATCTTTAATCTAGAATTCCTGCCCAAGAAACCTCTTCAACCGGCTGATCTCATCCCCATCATTGCCTATAACCACAATGTCATCCTCATACACTATAAGAACAGTGAGCTTCTCACCAGCCCTCTTTATAAAGAGAGTATGATCAACATTACTTTGCTTGTAGCCAACAGATGTCATTGCCTTGTGGAACCGACCAAACCATGCTCGAGGTGATCGCTTCAGCCCATACAATGCTCGCTTCAATTTGCATACCTTGCCTTCATTATTGTCAGAAGAAAAACCTGATGGAATATCCATGTATGCCTCCTCACAAAGTTCCCCATTTAGGAAGCCATTCTTCACATCCAACTATTGGAAATCCCATCCAAGATTAACTGCACACGATAGTAAAACCCGAACTGTATTCAATTTTGCAACAGGGGCAAAAGTCTCCTGATAGTCAATCCCATATGTTTGGATGAAGCCCTTTGCAACCAAACGTGCCTTATACCGATCCACAGACCCATCAATCTTTTGTTTGACCACAAGCACCCACTTACATCCCACTGGTTTTTTTCCTGGAGGGAGGGTTACAAGATCCCAAGTGTTATTTTTTTCTAAAGCTCTCATTTCTTCCAACATAGCTGCCTTCCACTTTCCCTTTGCATATGCTTCCTGCCAGTTTTTAGGAATAGGAACAGAAGAAAGAGAGGACACAAATGCACGAAAAGATGGAGAAAGAGAACTATAAGAAACAAAGCGAGAAATAGGATGTAGGGTGCAAGTCCTAGTACCTTTTCGATGAGCAATAGGTAGATCGGAAGGAGAGGTCTCACCACAAGGAGGAGGAGGATCTGACTCCTGGGGTGGCAATTGGATAGGTATTGGTGCCACAGTGGATTGATGCTGCCCTCTGTTGGAGTGTCTCTTGTAGGTGATGATATTAGAGTTGTCAATTTTCTTCTGAAATTCACTAATGGTTCTCTGGACTGGAGTCAACTCCCCCTGACAATGATCATTATTTCCCACATACTCCCCCTGTAAAGGAGTCCCTACAAATGAAGGGACAGCAGCCAAAGGAGGCTGGGCAGCCAAAGGAGGGCTGGAAGCAGGCCAAAGAAGGAGTGCGGGCAAAGAAGGTGGGCAGAGGTAGGAGGCTGGGCAGGTGGTAGGAGGCTGGGCAGCAGCCAAAGGAGGAATTTCAAGGGGAGGAAACACAAGCACATCTTCACTGGAACTAGAATTCTCCCCCTGAAGATGTGTAGACTGATAATAGGCAAGACTTTCATGAAAGGCCACATCCATACGGACCAAAGTACGACGAGGAGGGTGGTAACACTTGTAACCTTTCTAGGTTGGAGAATAACCCAAAAAAATACACCTTAACCCACGAGGATCAAATTTGCCATGAGGTTTAGTGTCTCTGGCATAACACACACAACCGAAAACTTTGGGAGGAACCACAAAGGTGGAATTCCCATGTAAAATATCGGCCGGACTGCGGGAGTCAAGAACACAGGAAGGCAACCGATTAATAAGATAGGTTGCAGTAAGAATAGCATCCCCCCAATATTGGAAGGGAACATGGCGCGAAAACATCAACGCCCTGACCACTTCCAACAAGTGTCGGTTCTTCCTTTCAGCCACGCCATTTTGGGCTGGGGTATCAACACAACTTGTCTAATGAACAATCCCATTATCAGCAAGGTATTTCTGAAATTGAGTCTCTGTATACTCAGTCCCATTATCACTTCTCAAGACTTTGAGAGTAGCATTGAACTGAGTTTTGACCATGTTATGGAAATGCTGAAAACAAGAAAAAACTTGACTTTTGGTGTGTAAAAGATAAACCCATGTGTGTCTAGAATGACAATCAATAAAAGAGACAAACCAACGGTGACCAGAAACCGAAGTCTTACGACTGGGGCCCCAAACATCAGAATGTACTAAGTGAAAAAGTGAAGAACTCCTTTTATTAGAAATAGAATAAGTTGAACGTGTCTGTTTGGCCAGAACACAAGCCTCACAAAAGAAATCGGTGTTATCACAATGTTTGACCAAAGTAGGAAACAAAGATGTTAAGATGCTTAAGGGGGGGTGACCTAATCTAGAGTGCCACTGATAAATTTCAGAAGATACTAAGGAATTCTGATGTAGTGGTAGTAATGGAGGTGGAATGAGACGTCCATCGTCAAGCAGGTATAGGCCACCATGCACTTTACCCAATCCAATCGTCTTCCCAGAGTCCAGATCCTAAAAAACACAATGGGAAGAAAAAAAGGTTACTTTGCAGTTAAGATCATGAGTTATACTACTAATAGAAAGAAGGTTAGTAGTAAAATTTGGAATATGTAAAACATTGGACAAAGGAAGGGAAGGAGTGCAGTTAATGATTCTTTTTCCAGAAATGGAGGAAAGGGAACCATCAGCCACCTTGACTTTGTCTTTTCCAGAGGTAGGAGAATAACGATGGAAGAGGCTAGAGGACCCGGTCATGTGATCTGTAGCTCCAAAATCAATGATCCAAGGATGGGAAGCTACAGAGGCACAATGACCACCAAACGAAATACCTGACCGAGCAAAGTGTGAACCTGAAGGAGTAGACGAAGTGGCAGTAGCTGGTGTAGTAGAGGCAGCAGCAGTGGAAGACTTTAATACACGTAGGAATGCCTGTAAATCCTCCTGAGATAGGTCAGTGTCAGTAGTAGGGGCTGCAGTGACAGATTCAGAGTGATTGGCCTTGGTTTTTGGTTTTCGCTTGGCAGCCTGTTTGGCCTCAAAGTCAGCAAGCTTCCCAAGAAGTTTCCAACATTTGTCCTTGGTGTGATAAGGCTTATGACAATGCTCACAAGTAATAATACCGATAGTAGTACCACCCACAGAGAGAGTGCCAGTTGGTGTAGAAGGAGCCGGTACAGTAGTCTGAAGGGCTGATCTGTCAGGGACAGCAGGGTGCAACATAGCAGCTCGGCGATTTTCTTCAGAGGAGACCAAGGCATAAGACTGCTCAAGTTTGGGAAAAGGGAAATGGCCCAACACTTGAACACGAATTGGGTTATACTCAACATTCAACCCAGCCAAGAAGTCATAGACCCTGATTTTATCCATATGTTTCTTATAGGCAGCCAGATTAGTAGCATTATCAGGTTGGAAATCAGAGAAGTGGTCCAACTGTTGCCAAAGGTTGCACAGAGTAGCATAATATTTAGAGACTGTTAAGTCCCCCTGAGTAGTATGAAGAACCTTCTTCCTGAGTTCATAGACCTGTGCATCATTACCAAGCTGTCCGTACGTTTCCTTACAGACTGACCAAACCTGAGAAGCTGTATCAAAAAGGAGGAACCCATGTGCAATGTCCGAAGTCATAGAACCAATCAAATAAGACATGAGAACACCATTGTTGGCAAGCTAGCGAGTCAGGGCAGCACCTGGGGCAGCAGGCATGGGAACAGTGCCATCAATGTGGCCAGTGAGACCACGGCCAGCAATAGCAAAAGAGGCTGACTGAGACCACAATAGGTAGTTGCTGCCATCAAGTTTGATGGGATTGGGCTGAAAAGTATGATAATCTGATTTTTCATGTCCAGGTTGATTAGAAGTTGCAGTGGAATCAGCAAAGTCACCCATAGTTGTTGCAACAAGGCTGTGGAGAATGAAAAACCAGCAATTACACCAAACCAAGAGCTGAAATCAAGGTCGCGTGGGCCAATATGAAGGGCAAAACAGCTCCCAAAAAATCAGCAGCAGCAGAGAGATCCCTTCCACAGAGATCGACAATGTCAGGGTTTTGGAAGAGAACCCGAAATTGGAGATCGATGTGGTGATGGGGATCCAAAAAAAATTTACAAAGAAGCTTGATCGAATCTGTCCAAGAACCTGTAGAGGATGTCCTTGATGAAGAGAAGATGCTCCAATAAAAAAACAGCAGCAAATAGCCCAATTCCCAAAAATTGATAATGATCAGGGTTTTAGAAAAACCTAAAAAAGAGGAATCGATTGGGGGAAGGGGTCTTCAACAACCAAAAATGGCTTGAGGGCAGCTGGTCCAGATCACAGATGAGTGTCCAATATGCAGAAAACCAGCCTTGATTGATGGTAGTGGCTAGGGCTTCAAAATTCTAGAAACTCCAAAAATTGCAGACAAGAACCAGCACCAATCGAACCAAATAAATTATCTCATAAGGGGGAACAACAGATGTGGGAATAGGGTTGCAACTAGATCATATGATCACCTCTGTAGTGCTGCCCTTAGGAAGGGAGAATCAAAGGGGAAAAAAGGAGAGAAAAGAAATCGAGAGAAGGGGAGGAAAGAAAAAACGATAGGAAGGAGGTGGGTTTTGAAAACTTAGATCAGAGAAATTTTGGCTCTGATGCCATGTTAACAAAACAGGTTTGTGGAATAATGCTTGAATGATCAATGAGATCAGTCAAGCTCTCTATTTATAATAATAATAAAAGAGATTACAAGGAGAAACACTATTCACGACCATAGTTGTCATGGCGTCCTGGAGCTGGGAGAGGTGGCATATCGAGCTACGCCATGGTGGATGTAAATATATCATTCGATATGGCTTCCATGGCGACGGCGTCGCCATGGACGCCATACCACGATATGTTGGCATATCGGTCGATATTTTGACAGGTTAATCTATATTTTCAATTTTTCATACTTTCATATACACTAATGGATATTAGTTACACTTTCATGAATTAAACCATAGTGGCATAGTATATTAGTAGTAATGTAGTACACTTTCATGTTGATTTTTGATGTTATAGGACATATATTATAGCATACTAAATGACATTAAAAATATAGAAAATAAAAAATTAAACATGGTCGACATGCTCGCCATGGCGTTACATGTCGATATATCGACGTGACACCCTTCCACCGACTTGGATCGCCGTGACGCCGTGACAACTATGTTCATGACACTGTTCATGATACTGTTTACGTGAACAGTGTCACAGCCCTAATTACATTTCTACCCTTGCTCATAAATACATAAATAAAAAATAAATAAAACACCCAAAAGATCAGAATACCCCCATGGTATTCTGGTGTACATAATGTAACACTTTTCTTATAAACCTTCTCCCAATCTCGGGTGTCATGGAGAAAATTAGCCAAGTCATGATTGTAGAGTTTTCGGTCTCCCATTTGTCATAGCCTCATAGGTAGGTGAACCAGGCTATGGAGCTTTAATAGTACCAGGAATGTATCGAAGTTTCCCTTTGCTCCTAAGGGAAAGCTTCACAGAGTGTGACCAGTCCAAGTAGTTAGTGCCATCAAGTTTCACAAAGGAAATCTGTATATGTGTGCTCTCATAAACCAACTAAGAAGCAGCTGAAGTGGGCTGTGAATCAACCGAACCAAGTCCAGATGTATCCGAATCAACCATATTGTATGGGAAACAACACTTAACCATAAACCAGATTACCAACAGCAAGTGGGGAGTACACACTCAACCCAAATAGAGAATTCCGATACAAAACAGAAATTCCAGCAAGGAAGAAGACAGGTATAAGCTGGTCCTTAACACTTTCCAAGTGGTAATACTAACTTAAACAAGCTCCAATATCTCAAACAAGGTGTCCACTATCATTCTTCCACCAAGAGAGAAGCCCATTGTACACCAAAAAAGCAAGAGCAAGAAATAAAGGTAATCTCGGTTTTACCTGGGCAGAAAAAGGTGCACCACGAAAATGAGCTATGCTCAAATAGGGTTCTCATCCATCAAGGGAAAACACAAGAGGCATAAAGAGGACCCTTGTACGATCCTAGTGAGTTACTCCAAGCCCCAAACACATGCCGAGAGAAGGAGACGCAAAACCTGCAACTTGTAGCTGGCGGTAACCCTAGCTGAGACTGGGTGAGCTTCAACACAGCTCAAATAACACTTGCAAACACTTGAATAGGTTATATCGAACCTATTTTATGCTTCTTTAACAGCTTTCTTACATAGGAGTCTTCTCCTTGAAATCCTTTGTGAACTAGGATCTCAAAGAGAAGAAAAAGAATAGAAGAGAGAAGCAGAAAACGACTCTCAGACCTAAAGGCTCTGATACCAAGTTAGATTTTAGGTTTAGGAATCTAAGTAAGAGAAGGAGAGGATGTTGGAGGAGGAGGAAGAAGAAGAAGGAGAAGACAAGAGAGAGGATTCGGTTGTAATGTGTTAGACTGTTATGACTCTACACACCACCTTCATTACTAGAAATAAGAATATTACATACACCTCCCTAGGAAGTAAAAGGTAAGAAAGGAGAAAAATAGAAAAAACATAATGGGGCAAGTAGACAAAAGGCTAGTTCCCAAACTACCCTTACATAACTTCTCACAACTCTAACATGATCAATGTGATCACCAAGCCCTTTTATGTATAATAAAGAGAGAATGGACATTATTACAATTACGCCCTCTCATACCCGACTATACTAAATAAGTCGGCTACAGGGGAAAAACCCCAAAATACCCTTTTGGGTTGCATCACTCAACAATATGAATTCTAGGAGGTCAAGGGATCATCCATTGAATTTATGGTACATGACATTTCAGTTCCATTCAATAGTACACCTAATGTGTAATATATGCATGTATGTGATGTCTATCTAAGATGCTTTGTAGGAAAATTTGACTTGTACTTCAAAGTTTTAAACACTCATGAATGGGAGACAACGATGTAGTTTATGACTTTTCCTTTGCCTGTAGTAGTTTGACATTTTCAGCTTGTGGGTTATGTGGTTTTCAGTTGGGCCAGTGGCATGCTGCAGATGAATATGATGGCCAGATCAGAGAAATAACATTCAGATCTGTTTGCAAAAGCCCAATGTGTCCACCAAACACAGCCATGACTGAGTGGCAGCATACTGTTTTCTCAACTGAAAAAAGAACTCTGGTTTGAATAATTATGTCAACCATTTACATACTCTTTATGCAATTTGTTCTCTTGTTAATTCTCTTTGGTACACTGTTTATCCATGCTTCATCATTGAAATTTTTGAGACTGTGTCCCCATTTCAGGTATTTGAGACTGTACAACAGGCACATGATGTTCCATTCGGATCTTGCTTTGAGGTATTAACTACATTGCAAGTCAAAACTTTTTTAGATAAAACATATAGTTTGTATGTTTTCTCCTGGTTGGTATGAACTTTGAAATGAGAGAATTAGATGTAACAGTTAATCACATTCTAAAAAGTAAGCCTGTGGACACCTTTAGAAATTGTAAATATAGTGGCGTTGTGCTCCTTTTTTAGCTGTCACTCTGAGGAGGGCTGGTTTATCAGATTGGCAGTTGGCTCTGTAAAATCTCCTAACCGAACCCTATTAGCTGTCTTTCCAGACAGATAAAATAGGTAGGAACTGTTTATAATTCTAATAACGTAAGAAGGCATGTACATGTGTAGCTTATTTTCTCATCATCATTGGGATTGACCATGAATCCAATGGTCAAATTAGGTTGGAACAACCTGACATCTTTCATGTTCTGTGCCTGGGTGATGTTTTTTAAAACATTGGTTTAAATAATATCATGGTCATGCTATGTTGTGAACTGTGCAGATTTCTTCAACATTTCTTCTTGAGTCCTTGAGAGTAACGAAGTACAAACACTGCTTCATTCTCTTGCATGGCTGGTCAGCCACAAAGTCACCAATCATTTGATACCTTAAAGAAATTTTGAGACTTATCTCTATGCTGGAAAAACTTGGATGTTGTTCTGTCTACACACAATCCAATTACCTTTAATTGTTGCGAAGATGGATCGTACTGGGGTCCTCAAATAGGCCAATCTGTTAGAGTAATCCCAAAATTTGGGTGAGGGCTGGCTGAGGAGTGTGGTGGGAAAGTAAAAAATCACAAGTAGTTTAACCTTCTGCCCAACAAATATTTTGGCGGGAATGCAAAAGAAACAGGGTAATTGGCTATTCATGGTCACAAAATCTAAAGTTTCAGCATTGACTCCTGACGGTATCCTCTGGATGGTGATTCGTAGACCTGCCGCTTGTGTGCAATGTAAAGTTCATAAATAGGGGTAGTTGGTCTTTCTCATATGTTGTTCTGATTTAAGAAGCTTTTGCGATGCAGCTGGAATATGAGCGCAGTGTATATCAGAAATAGGATCTGATCTAATACAAACTATGGAGATCTGCAGAGAAGAGGAGTACAGAGAGACAATGTTTTCAGCAACAGAAGGCTTGACGTGTGGTTCATAAATAACCAGGAAGAACAGAATACTTCTCTGAAATTTTTTTGAGTAAATGGGTCCAGTGATGTTCTTTAGAAAAACCTTTAGAAATAAAAATATAACAATGATCGCAGCCAGTCAGCCCTAAATAACTTCTATTCTCAGCCTTAAAATCTAAACTTGGAACAATGAACAGACTCAAATAGACAGTAATGTAAATCCAAGTAAGGAAATAAGTAGCAAACTAATCCCATTACAGACGTGTACACTTTCTATAAATTGACCATAACTTCTTTAAATCCTCTTCAAATTACATGACTCACGAATAACTCACCCTTCTAAATAACCTTTCTAATGCCACTGAAAGTGTCCACTGCTATGGGTAAACTGATGAGATTATTATGTTCAGTTTTAGAGAGGAAGGAGAAGAAGGAAAAGAGAGGGAAAGAGAAGAGCACATACGGTTGTGTTTAATCTCTTCTATCTCAAACTAGAGACAAACTTCCTTATATTGAAAAAGAATAACTAATTACACAGGGGCCCCTGGCCTTATACAAATAACAGAAGAAACATAAAATACATGTGGTTATATACAAGAATACCCTTAAACTCCTATTCTTAACACTCCCCCTCAAGCTGGGTGGTATATGTCATACATACCCAGCTTGTTCAATAAACAGTCAAAGTGATGAGTGCTAAGTCCTTTGGTGAAGATGTCGGCCACTTGATCATTCGTCTTCACAAAAGGGGTACAGATGGTCTTTGACTCAATCTTTTCCTTGATAAAATGTCTATCAACCTCAACATGCTTGGTCCTATCATGTTGCTGGGTTATGGGCAATACTTATGGCTGCCTTGTTGTCACAATATAAACTCATAGGTTTGACAGTCTCAAATCCCAATTCCTGAACAAGTCTCTTCAGCCACAAGACTTCACACACTCCGTGAGCCATAGCTCTAAATTCTGCCTCAGCACTTGACCTAGCCACCACAGGTTGCTTCTTACTTCTCAAGTAACCAAATTCCCACCAACAAAAGTACAAGATCCCGAAGTGGATCTTCGATCGAAATAGATCCAGCCAGTCGGCATCGATTGTATGCTTGATCCTCAAGTGACCATTTCTAGAGAAGAGAAGACCTTTTCCAGGGCATGACTTTAAGTATCGAGGATCCTATACACTGCATCAAGATGTCCCATTTTGGGTGCATGCATAAACTGACTTACCACGCCAACAAGCATAGGCTATGTCCGGTCGGGTAAGGGAAAGATAGATTAGCTTGCCTACTAATCTCTCGATATTTTTCAGCATCTACAAGGGCTCACCACAATCTTCTCCTAGTTTGTGATTCTGATCAATAGGAGAGAAGGTTGGTTTACACCCTAAGTACCCTATCTCTGTAAGTAGATCAAGGACAAACTTCCTCTGACAAACACTGATCCCTTGCTTGGATCTTGAAACTTCAATCCCCAGAAAATACTTCAATGGACCAAGATCTTTGATCTCAAACTGCCGAGCCAAGTAAAGTTTAAGCTTTGTGATTTCAGTTTCGCTGTTCCCCGTGACTACAATGTCATCAACATATACAATAAGAGCTGTAATAGTGTTGCCCTTCCTTTGTATAAACAAAGTGTGATCAGCTTGACTTTGGATGTATCCATTCGTAGAATAGCTTGCCTAAACCTCTCAAACCAAGCCTTAGGAGATTGTTTAAGGCCATAAAGCGCTTTCCGAGGCGACACACTTTTCCATTGCCACTAGGATGCTTGAACCCGGGGGAGAGTGCATGTAGACTTCTTCTTCTAAGTCACCATGTAAGAAAGCATTCTTCACATCAAGTGGTATAATGGCCAATCAAGGTTTGCAGCCATTGAGAGGAGTACCCGAATGGAGTTATGCTTAGCCCTTTGGAGCAAAGGTTTCCGATAATCAATGCCATACACACAGGTATAGCCCTTAGCAACCAGTCTTGCCTTATATCTCTCTCAAATACCATCGGACTTGAACTTGTGTGAATACCCATCGCATCCAACAGGAACTCTCCCCTTTGGGAGTTCAACAAGATCCCAAGTGTGGTTCTTCTCAAGGGCCACCATCTCGGTATTCATTGCTTCTCTCCATTTTGGATCAGCCATGGCCTCTACTACATTCTTAGGAATAGAGATGGAGGAGATAGCCACTGTGAAAGCAATACACTGTAGGGGAGACAGAATCATAGGAGACAAACTTGGCAATGGGATTAGTACAAGCTCGAGTTCCTTTGCGGTGAGCAATAGGAAGATCTAAGTCCGAGGGTGTAGGAGTAGAGGAAGGTATACTGTCTCGGGATGAGGAGACGAAGGAGGATTTTGGCAGGTCTTCTGTATAGGGAGCCATGAAGGAGGATTTCTCTTGTCCTTTGTATACCAAGTAGCTCCCCCTGCTCTCTGTTCACCTCTGCGCTCGGAGACTCCCCCTCAACAACGTATCCTCGGACCTTTTCTTTCCCTTGTCAATTTGAAATGGGGAAATAGGGACGAGAGAGGGGAAGGAAATGATAGAAACTCGGGAGCCTCTTCAACCTCACTACCACGACACTCCCCCGAAGAGGTGACTGAAAATACGGGAGATGTTCAAAGAAAGAAACATCTTTGGAGAGAAGCCACCGACGGGTAGGAGGGTGATAACATGTGTAGCCTTAAGAGGTAGAGGAATACCCAAGAAAGATGCACTTGAGGACTTAGGATCCAATTTAGTGTGGGCAGATTTGCTAAGATGGACATAGCGAGATGCAACCAAAGACCCGTGGGGAAGTGAAAAAGAAGAAGAAAGTAAGGGTAAGACCGCAAGAGGTACTTTGAAGTTCAAGACAACTGGAGGGCATATGATTGATAAGAAAGACTGCGATGAGTAAGGCATCGGACCAAAAGGTTTTGGAACATGCATTGTAAACCAAAGAGACCGGGCTACTTCCAAAGGTGGCGGTTTTTCTTTCAAGAACCCCATTTTGTTGAGGGGTATCAACACAAGCCACCTGGTGGATAATGCCACGGTCGAGAAAAAAGGACTCCAAACCACCATACATATACTCTCCACCTTTATCGAACGGACAATCTGAATACGAGTTTGAAGCGAGTGTAAACCAACTCATAAAAGTTTTTAAATGCAACATAGACATCACTCTTTTGTTTCAAGAGATAAACCCAAGTAACTCGAGAGAAGTCATCAATAAAGGAGACAAAGTAGCGGAAGCCACGTAAAGAAGTAACAGGGAAGGGCCCCGAACATCAGTATGAACAATGTGAAAAGGTGAAATAGATCTATTGCTAGAAGATGGATAAAGCTGTCTTACAACTTTTTGCAAAAAGACAAGGTTCACAATGAAAAACATGATTGGAGGAAAAGAGGTAAATAAATGTGGCAACATTTTTCTCATAATGAAAAGGAAGGATGTCCCAAACGCCGGTGCCAAAGCAAAATGTCCTCCCGTAATACGTCCGCCATGTTGCCCACACACATAAGATTGAGCTATCGTCACGGGGAAGCACAAGTGTCAGAACATATAATCCATCGTCTCACGTCCACTCGCCAATCACTCTCTTCGTCACCAAATCCTGAAAAAGACAATGGGTAGGAAAAAATGTGACAAGCGTTCAAAGATTTAGTCGATTGGCTAATGGAAAGAAGATTAGTGGCAAAGTTGGGAACATGAAAGACAGAGACTTCAAAGGGATAAGTGGAGTAACTTGGACATCTCCCTTACCCGAGATGGAAGAAAGGGAACCATCAGCAATTTTTACCTTATCTTTTCCGAACAAACCGAGTAGGAGTTAAAAAGCGAGACCTACCATCATGTGATCCGTGGCCCCTGAGTCAATTACCCGGGTGTAGTAGCGGATGAAGTAGAGACTGCAGAAGCGTGGAAGTAGTGGGTGCAGAGAGGAGGATCCATCCAAGTGTGCTACAATCCGACGAAAAGCTGCTATGTCTTCTTTGGAGAGGGAGGATGAATCGGACTCATGAACCCCAACATGGGCTTTAGGCCCATTCTTCTTCGGTCCTTTCTGTCCTCCGGATGCGGTAGAGGGTGGTTTCCCATGAAGATCCCAACAAAACTCCTTTTTATGCCCGGACTTGCCACAATAGTCACAGGAGAATCGGCCTCTACCGGCCCCCTTAGTGAAGGGAGGACGGTCTGTGGAGTGGATGAAACAAGAGCAGAGCGCTCAACAGTGGGAGTGGTCTCCATAGCACTTCTACGCGTCTCTTCACTCTGTAAATAACCACACACCTCCTCCAGGGAGGGAAGACTTGGTCGGCCAAGTATCTGCACCCGTATGGGTTCAAACTCGAGTTAAGACCTCCAAGAAGGAGCAGGACCCTCTCCTTCTCAAATAACGATGCACTTTAGGCTCATCAACGAGACACCTGGAGATCTCTGTAGTGATCATACTCCTCCCAAAGTCCCACAACAAGGCTATAGTACTCAGAGATACTTTTGTCACCCCGGCCTTGAGGCTAACAATCTGTTGAAGAAGTTGATAAACCTTTGTAGAGTCCCCCACTCTATCAAAAATACGAGCAACACTATCCCAAATATCTTTGGCTGTCTCCTTGCTCATAAACCTTCTTCCAATCTCCGGCTTCATTGAAAAAATGAGCCAAGTCATCACAAGGAGTTCTCGGTTTCCCATTTAGAGTAACCCGGATCATCAATGGAAGGGGCCTTAAAGCTCCCAGATATATATCCCAACTTCCCCCTACTTCGAAGGATAAGCTTCATTGACCGTGACCAATCCAAGTAATTGTTACTATCAAGCTTAACAATGGGGAGCTGAACATTTGGATTCTCATATGATGGAGGGATTGGCAAGGCTCTTCAATGTGTGGGAAGTTCAGATGTCTCAACAGTTTTTTCACCCATTGTGGTTTTAAAACAAACACTTGAGAGGAGCAATCAACAAGACTTCAAGCAAGAACAATAGATTCCCAAATACAGAAAAAAGCAGAGGTAACCTAGACCACAAAGCTTGAAAAAGCTTGTAGAGCCTCACACAAACAGAAAACAGAAAGTGGAGTAGAAAAGAAAAGTCTTCCTTACCAAGAAACGACGAGTGGGTAGTCCAAAAAAGCTCCCAAACAAAGCTCTAGTGAAGAGCTATTGCCAATCCCACACTGGCTGGCGGAAAACAGGGGCAGAACAGTCCTGGCCGAGATTCACTCCTGTCCCTTGGATGCTCCCAACGGCTTGAGATGACACAATGGGAAGAAAGGTAACCTCCAAACGAAACTAGAGCACTTGGTTGCTCTCCATTTGGATGAGAACCGAGAGAGAAAACAGATCTGTGAAGAACCGCAGTTGGAGCTCAAACTCAAGCAACAACCAAGAGAGGAAACCACCTCTTGGTCCACTAAACACCCTTCTAACACCTTCAAACTCAGGAAGAGTACGCTTTGATACCATGTTCAGTTTTAGAGAGGAAGGAGAAGAAGGAAAAGAGAGGGAAAGAGAAGAGCACATACGGTTGTGTTTAATCTCTTCTATCTCAAACTAGAGACAAACTTCCTTATATTGAAAAAGAATAACTAATTACACGGGCCTGGCCTTATACAAATAACGGAAGAAACATAAAATACATGTGGTTATATACAAGAATACCCTTAAACTCCTATTCTTAACATATTATCCTTTGTGAGATGGTCGTTCAGAGCCTATTATTGCCCAACACATGTCCTTCTGAGTAGGATGTAAATGGATATCCGAAAATCCGAATCCGATCCGCATCCGTATCCATTTAGGGACATC
>NW_025317914.1:0-22540 GCF_018873765.1 Telopea speciosissima
CCTTGGCCATGTCTAACTCAAGGATCACATTTCCCCCCCTCGCCTTCCTGTTCAACTCGTGCGAAACCTCTTGCACTAGAGAAATGTTATCATGAATGCATCTCCCCTGCACAAAAGCACCCTGCTCCTCCGCCATCAGGGTAGGCAGTAGACCCACCAGCCTAGAGGTCATGATCTTCGTAATAACCTTGTAGGAGAAGTTGCATAGGCTAATAGGTCTCAAATCAGCCATCACCTCCGGATTGTCCTTCTTAGGGATCAGGACCAAGTTGGCAGTAGTGTAGCTCCTAGGAAGAGGCCCACCTGCAAAAAACTCCTTCACCGCAGCCCTCACATCTGCCCCTACCACCTCCCAGCAAGCTGTGAAGAAATGGCCCGAGAACCCATCAGGCCCAGGCGCACTGTCCGCCGACAAGGCAAAGACAGCACCCCTAACCTCCTCAAAGGAGGGGACCACCAGCAGGGCAGCATTATCAGCCTCGGACACCACCTCAGGGATCACCGATAACAACTCCTCATCCATCACACAGCCCTGTGTAGTAAAAATTCCCAAAAAATGTCGAACGGCCTCTTCTTGCACACCCTCCACATCCGAGATCCACTCGCCATTTGCCCCTCTAATGCGCTCCACACAAGCAATTCTCCTCCTGACATTGGCCATCGCGT
Source organism: Telopea speciosissima (assembly GCF_018873765.1). Taxonomy (NCBI): domain Eukaryota; kingdom Viridiplantae; phylum Streptophyta; class Magnoliopsida; order Proteales; family Proteaceae; genus Telopea; species Telopea speciosissima. Next base: position 667 of record NW_025317914.1, read on the forward strand.
GGAAAACCTTTGTATTGCGGTCCCCCTCCTTAAGCCAATGAACCCTGGACTTTTGTCTCCATAATATCTCCTCCTGCAACAATACCTCCTGGAGATTATCCCTAGCCCTCCCCAGAGCTGCCCTGGTCGCCTCCTCATTACGTGAGTCAAACTCAGTTTCCGCCCTACACACCGCATCCTCTGCATCCCTAACACGCTGATGTATGTTGCCAAACACCTCCCTGTTCCAGCTACGGAGGGCAGAGCGAAGCCCTTTAAGCTTCAAGAAGAGTACATTCAAGGCAGACCCTTGCACCGGCTTATCCCACTGCTCTTTCACAAGCGAAAGAAACTCAGGGTGTCGGAGCCACATCTGTTGAAACTTGAACCCTGATGAAGGATGGTGCCCTTCCACCCCAAAGGAGAGGCCAAGAGGCGCATGGTCAGAGCAAGTCCTGCTAAAATGTGTCACTGAGCACCTGGTAAACACATTAGCCCATTCTGCATTCACCAAAAATCTGTCCAGCCGACCCATCACCCTACTAGCACCATCCTGGTTGTTAGACCAGGTGTACATGTTCCCAACATATCCTGCATCTATAAGCGCCGCCCTATTGACAAAACCTCCAAAGTCCTCTAGCGAGAGAGAGCAAGCTGGCCTCCCGCCCACCTTCTCAACCAGTGCCATAACAGCATTAAAATCACCCCCCACCGCCCAAGGAGTGGATACAGTCTGGGAGAACTCCTGTAGCCTCTCCCACAAGCCCCTTCGGTCCATCCTCTCACAAAAGCCATGCACAAAAGAAATGAGAAAGGAGCCTGCACTACCCCCCATACACTCCAAAGTCACAAACTGGTCGCCTTCATCCACCACACGAGCCTGCACCGAAGCCCTCCAAAAGACCCAAATCCTGTTCGAACACAACATTGAGTCCAACCCGATACTCCTCCTAACCACTTGCGCCTTTGAAACTTGTGCCTTTGGTTCAGCCACTGCCACCAAGTCCACTTTATTAGAGCTAACAAGAGCTTTCAACCGCCTACATGTAGGCTTATTACCAACACCTCTTGCATTCCAAAAGATGCAATTCATTGGTCAGATTGTAACGCTGCAACTGCCGATCTCATCGATCTCGTGACCCTTCTTTGCGACCCACCTCTGTTCCTCCTTCCCGCTGCAGCCTTCTTAATTTTCTTGCGTTTATAGACTAAGGCTGCCCCAAGGCTAGGTGCCCTCGGCTGCAAGTGCCTCCTACGACCACGTCCCCTCGACCAGCCCCCGCCGAGGCTCTGGCACTCTCGTGGGGCTAGGGTCAGCCTCCAACCGTGACTCGGCCAGTCGCTCCACCAACTGTTGACCCTCCCTGTAAGCGTGGCATTGAACGCCCTGAGACTCTCCATCAATACCACACGATCTGCCACTATAGGCACAGCCCCTGCCACTTGCGAGTCATCTTTTGAACCTGCCGGGGCAACACCATTCGCGAAAAAAGAAGGCCTGTCACGCACCACTGACGCTGCTCTTGGCAGCCCCCAAACTTGGCTAGGTACCACGAGCTCACTACAAAATGGAGCAATGAAGGCCCCACCGCTGGACTCTCCACGACTACCATCGCTGCAGCCCCGCCGCCGGAGCACAAGGCTCGGAAGACACTGCAGCTACGCTAAGGATGACGCTGCTGCGACCCCACCAATAAGGCTCACTGCTCCTCAAGCGGTGCCTCCACCCTCTACTATTGGGTATCTCAAACGCTTGGGCCTCCACCGAAGTCTGCTGCCAAAGGCCTGCAGCGACCCCTCTCCCTGCGCAAGGTCCTTCTCTGCCGCTGTACTTGATTTCCAACACCCTCACCGCCAGCACCAGCACCTACAGACATGCCTTCTCCATGAAGAATGAAGACCCCGTTGCGTTCTTCCCTCCTCGACAACACCCCGCTGTGCAGTCCCTACCGGGCCGAGCCGCTACGACATCGGCCTCCGCGCTGCAATTTCTGCACAAATCATTTGAATGGCCAATCTTCGAACAATGGGCTGCAATAGAGGGCAGCTTCTCAAACACCACGATCGATGGAAACCACTGCGCCACAACCCACCCAAACCTTCTGGCAATGCGCACGCAGATCAACCTCAACACAAACTCGCATCGCCACCGTGCGAGTGCAATTAGCGATTGCGCCATCCACCTTCAAAACCCTGCCCACAGCCCCTGCGATTGACAACAAGAAATTCCCCTGATACAAATTCACTGGCAGCCCCGGCAGAGAAATCCAAACAGGCGCGAAGGGGGACTCCCAACCAGAAACAAAGTCGGCAGTCCATTTCATAAAACGGAAAAGAAAACCTTGGATGTGCATCTGTTCTTTCATCCACACCTTGACGAAATCTGTCGGAGAAGAGAAGCGCAACAAGATATGTCGAGGATCTAACATCGACACCACCACGTCCCCCTGTAAGTGCAGCACTTTGCGAATGCAATCCTTGATGACAAACAGCGACGGCTTGCCATAGCTGCACTTCGCGATGAGAGAAGTCGCAAAGGGCCCCTCCAATCAAACCAACTCGTCTTTGGAGAAGAAGACCGCAGGACACCCATAATGAGACGATGCCTTCTTAATCTCAACCTCTACCGCAAGGAGCGACAACGAGCGAGACACGACAGCAGCAAAGGAGGGTGCCCCACCACCAGAAACCCCATGGCGATGTTGGGGATCAGGGGGCAGGGCATCCCTAGTGGGAGCCTCTATCGCAAAACACGTGAACTCAAACCTAAACCTGCGCCATCAGAGCCAAACCTACGCACTAATCTTTGGTACTTCCCTGCATCAACAAGAGGGGAACCACAATCTTCTCCTAGTTTGTGATTTTGCTCAATAGGAGAGCTCGCGGGTTTGTAGCCCAACATCCCTGTCTCTTTCAACAAGTCAAGAACAAACTTCCTTTGACATATGTTGATGCCTTTCTTGGACCGTGACACTTCAATTCCCAAAAAATACCTCAAGTCACCCAAATCTTTAATCTCAAACTGTTGAGCCAAGTAGGACTTCAGTCTAGCTAACTCAACACTGTCATTACCAGTCACAATAATGTCATCAACACAGACTATAAGGGCTGTAATGGTACCATTACCACTCCGGGTAAATAAGGTATGGTCAGCTTGACTTTGAGAGTATCCATTCTTCAGAATAGCCTGCCTGAACCTCTCAAACCATGCTTTTGGAGACTGTTTGAGACCATATAAAGCCTTCTTGAGGAGACACACCTTGCCTTCAGCTGAAGGGAACTTGAAGCCAGGAGGAGGCTGCATGTATACTTCCTCCTCTAAGTCACCATGGAGGAACGCATTCTTCACATCCAACTGGAATAGGGGCCAATCCCTATTGGCTGCCAATGATAAGAGAACCCGAATAGAATTGTGTTTAGCTACAGGAGCAAATGTCTCCTGATAATCAATCCCATACACTTGACTATAACCTTTGGCTACCAATCTTGCCTTGTACCTCTCAACTGCACCATCAGACCTTTACTTGATTGTATAGACCCACCTGCATCCGACTGGGACTCTTCCCCTGGGAAGATCTACTAATTTCCAAGTACCATTCTTCTCAAGAGCCATCATTTCCTCAGACATGGCTTGCTTCTACTTTGGGTCAGACATAGCTTCAATGAGATTCCTGGGAATGGAATCAAAAGAAAGAGCAACAGTGAAAGCAAGACTTATGGGAGAGAGAGCATCATAGGAAACAAACTGGGAAATAGGATTAATACAAGCTCTCTTTCCTTTTCTAACAGCAATCGAAAGGTCTAAATCAGAAGGAGGAGAAGGGATATCACCTGAATGAGGTTGGTGGAGCTCAGGATGAGGATCCAAAGAGGGCTCTTGGCAGGTCTTCTGTCCTGTATTATGCAAGCCTTCACCTCTTTTATATGTAATGTGGTAATCTTTCTGATTACTAGAACCATTTTCAACAACAACAACTCCTTCTGTTTCATTGCTAGCATCATTACCTGAATGGGTATCAGTATCAACAACAGCCCCTTCTTTGTGTTTCCCAATATCAAACAGAAACGGAGAAGTAGGCAAAGGTGGATAGAAAGGGATAGAAGCAACCACTTCATTTCCACTATTCTCCCCCTGAAGAGGATGATGAGAAGAAGTAAATAAAGGAATAGATTCAAAAAAGGTAACATCTTTGGAGAGAAAAGTCCTTCTAGAAGAGGGATGGTAGCACTTATACCCCTTGGTAGAGGAGGAGTATCCAAGAAAAATACATTTGACTGCTTTGGGGTCAAGATTTGGAGCCAAGAAATTTAGAGGGCATGCAATTGATTAAAAAAGCAGTAGTAAGAAGGGTTGCAGACCAAAAAGTCTTAGGAACATGCATGCCAAACAGGAGACTCCTAGTGATTTCCAACAGATGGCGATTTTTCCTTTCTGCCACCCCATTCTGTTGAGGGGTGTCAACACAGGCAACTTGATGGATAATGCCATGATCAGTAAAAACTGTTGAAGCCCCCCATACATATACTCCCCTCCTATATCAGAACGAACAATTTGAATGTGAGTACGAAACTGGGTACAAATGAGCTGATAAAAATTTTTAAAGGCATCATAAACATCACTTTTTTGTTTCATCAAGTAGGTCCAAGTGGACCGGGAATAGTCATCAACAAAGGAAACAAAATAACGATAGCCAGACAGAGAAGTAGTGAGAGAGGGTCCCCAAACATCAGAGTGCACAATATGGAAAGGAACATCAGATCTATGACCATGATAAGGATAAGGAGAACGACAATGTTTGGCAAATAAACAGAGTTCACACTTAAACACATGCGAAGAAGGAATGGAAGAAAATAGGTGGGGTAATTTTGCCCTCATAATACCAAAAGAAGGGTGACCCAAACGCTGATGCCACAACATCACAGAGTCAACATTACTATTGTCATTACGCCCACATACATATGATTGAGCAGTCGTAAGAGAAGATGGACCTGTATCAAGAAGGTAGAGTCCCTTTTCCTCACGGCCTCTGCCAATTACCCTCTTTGTCACCCAATCCTGAAAAACACAATGAGATGGAAAAAAAGTAACAAAACAATTCAAGGATTTGGTTAGATGGCTCACAGATAGGAGATTAGTATGAAACTGAGGAACATGTAGAACAGAGTCAAGAGAGAGAGATGAAGTAACACGGACACTACCTTTACCAGAAATGGAAGAATAGGAACCATCAGCAACTCTAACCTTTTCTTGACCATAATAGGTAGAGTAAGAGCCATAACACTGAGATATGCCGGTCATATGGTCAATGGCTCCAGAGTCTATGACCCACATAAAGGTAGTAGAAGGGCCAAATGTAGAGGCCTGTAAAGTGGAAGCTGGCAGTACACCAGTGTCTGTCTGTAGTCCATATGGAGGTCGCATAGGTGTATCCTCAGGCAACAAGGTGCATGCTCTGGCTCCCCCTCTTCCGCTGCCTGGTATACCAGGGGGATAACCATGAAGTGTCCAACATCTCTCTGGCGTGTGTCCAAACCTCCCACAGTGGTCACAGCGGAATCTATCTCTGTCATTTCCTTGGGGTGGACCCTGGCCTCTTCCACCAAGAGTTGACATAATGTAGGAATGAACAAAGAAAAGGAAATGATACTCAAATCCAATGGGGAGTACACTTCTCAACCCAAGAAAGAAGGCAATCCAGCAGCCAAACAAAGTGAACAACTCAAAGATCACAGAAATGCAACACCCCAACTGGAGAAGCTCAAACCACTTTCCTTATCAACACAAAGCAGTCCCACTTCGAAAGAAAAATATTCAACTCAAATGGAAAGACCACATTTAACCCAAATACAGAGACAAATCAGCAATCGATTCCACCACAAGAAAATGTACTATGTTCACCTTAGCTTCACTCCATAACAATCAAGAACACTCAAATAAAGTACTCCTTCAACCAACAGCAACCATGCAACACACCACAAGGCTGTATAGGTGAAACAAAGAGGTAAACCAAAAGCTGTAAAGAAGAGAACTATGTTCTACAATCATTCCATATCTAGCCGATTCCCTAAGGACCTTAAAGGATGCCTCTGGGCGATTCTAACAAGCCTGCTCCTACTGCAAAATATGTTGGAATAAGGGAGAATTGAAAGAAAGAAAGAAAATCTTGGCGATGTGTATGAGCAGAAGCACAAATATGAGTTGCAGGTCTTGAGCTTTCTCCCTTTGCAACCAGGCTTTTGGAAGCATGAAAGAGGAGCCTAAGGCGACTCCAATGAACCAAGATTGGACTTGAACAAACGTAGGGTGAAGAAGAGACAAGCTATACACGAGAAGTCAGCGGTAACCGGTCTGAACTTTCCTTTGTTGATTTGGGATTTAAATAGTCAAATCTTCACCTGAATACCTCTGTTTGGTGTTTCCATAGTCTTCATCCAGACATATGGCATGATTCCTTCAAAGTTTTTCACATAGCAGCCCCTTCCTTGAAACCCCTTTGTAACCTAGGGTTCCAAAGAGAGGGAGAGAAGAAGGAGAGCAAGTAGAACGACTCTCAAACCAGAATCAGAGAAAGCTCTGATACCAAGTTGAGATTTAGGTAATGGATGTAAGGTAAGAAAGAAGAAGAAGAGAAGAGGAAGATGAAGAAATGGAGAGAAAGAGAATTCGGTGGAAAGTTGTGTGTGTTAGAGAATGTCTCTCACACACCTATATTACTTCACTAATGAGAATAGAACAAATTACATACTCCTCCCTAGGGAGGTAAAAGGGAAAAAGAGAATTACAATATAAGGCAACTAGTAAACTAACTAGTCCCTAAAATACCCTTACAACATATAAACTCTAACAATTACCTCATGGATGCTACTGCATAATTCTGCTCGATAGGAACCAGCACTTCCAGCTTGCGCAAATTGGAGCTTCAGTTCTTTGAGGATTGCTTCTACTTCTAATACAAGGAATCATCTCCTTTTTTTTGAAGACCAGAAACTGCAGCAGGAATATCTTATTATTGCTTCATGTTCCTATCTCAGATCTGATCACAGTTTCAAGACCTCCTTGAGATCGATATTTACCAAATCAGGGTTTTTTCCAAACCCTGACAATTGTCGATCTAGGAGTTTGAGCTCACTATTGTCTCTGATTTTTTGAAGGCTTCTTCTCCACCTATTTGGACCCACTCGACAGCAATTTGGGCTCCCACAGTTCAGTTTTATTGAAGAGGACCTCCTTGAGATCGATATTAGCAAAATTAGGGTTTTTTAAAACCCTACTTCTATCAGATTTGGAGCTACTGCAGTTTTTTTTGGAATCTGATTTCAGGAAGATTTTTCTCCCATTCTTAAGGGCTCCTTATCCTCAGTTCAAGTCCATTCACTGCAGGATTTTTTTTTCAGCCCCTTGGATCCTTCATCGATTTCATCAAATTCAGGGTTTTTTTCAAAACCTTGACCATATCGATATAGGGTTCTTATTGGCTACTAGTTCTCATATTTGGGATTTCACTTGAAGATATTTTTTGGCATTCTCTGCTGCCAGTATGGGTGACTCTACCAACTCTACAGCTACCTCGGATCATGATAGCCACAACAAGACAGATTATCACAGTTTTTCACCTAACCCTATCAAACTGGATGGCTCTAATTACCTTCTATGGTCCAGATCAGCCTCCTTTGCCATTGCTGGCCATGGTCTCACAGACCATATTGATGGCACTAGTGTGAAGCCCAGTGATAAAGGCCCTGCTCAGACTAAGTGGCTTGCCAATAATGGTGTTCTCATGTCATACCTCATAGGCTCTATGACTTCAGAACTACAGCATGATTTTCTTCTTCTGAATACTGCCGACCAGATTTGGGCTGCTTGCAAGGAAGCCTACGGGCAGCTTGGTAATGATGCCCAAGTTTATGAACTTCGAAAAAAGATACTTCACACTACTCAGGGAGACCTTTCTGTTTCGAAATACTATGCTACCTCCGCAGCCTGTGGCAACAGTTGGACCACTTCTCTGATTTTCACCCTACTACAGTTGATGACATTGCTTCCTATAAAAAGTATGTGGACAAGATTAGGGTCTATGACTTCTTGGCTGGCTTAAATGTGGAATATGATCAGATTCGTGTTCAAGTGTTGGGCCATCAACCTTTTCCCACACTTGAACAATCTTATGCCCTAGTGTCCTCTGAGGAAAACCGTAGGGCTGCTATGTTGCACCCTCCTACTAAAGATAGATCAGCTCTCAAGGCTGCTGCCCCAGCTTCTTATGCACCTAGTGGCACTGCTTCTCTTGGTGATTCTACTACAGGGAATGTTGTTTATGAGCACTGTCACAAACCCTATCACACCAAAGAGAGGTGCTGGAAACTTCATGGGAAACCGGCAAATTTTGAAGCTAAGCGGGCTGCCAAGACAAAGATAAAGACAAAGCCCAAGGCACATCAGACTGCGACTGTTACTGCAGCCCCTGCTACTGAAACTGGTCTATCCCAGGATGATATACAGGCACTCCTACGTATGCTCAGGTCTTCTGCTGCCACTGCCTCTACTACATCAGCTACTGCCAATTCTTCGGCTCCTTCAGGTTCACACTTTGCCCGGTCAGGTATTCCTTTTGGAGGTCATTGTGCTTCTGTGGCTTCCCATCCTTGGATCATAGATTCTGGAGCCACAGATCATATGACTGGTTCCTCTAGTCTGTTTCACAGATATTCTCCCACTTCTGGGAAAGATAAGGTCAAAGTGGCTGATGGTTCCCTTTCCTCCATATCTAGAAAAGGAATCATACAATGCACTTCTTCTCTTCCCTTGACTTCTGTTTTGCACATACCTAATTTTACTACTAACCTCCTTTCCATTAGTAGTATTACTCGTGATCTTAACTATAAAGTCACTTTTTTTCCTTCTCATTGTGTATTTCAGGATCTGGATTCTGAGAAGACGATTGGATTGGGTAAAGTGCATGGTAGCCTGTATCTGCTTGATGACGGTCGCTTCTCTCCACTACCACTACCATCTCCGCTGCATCAGAACTCCTTGGTCTCTTCTGAACTCTACCAGTGGCACTGTCGGTTAGGTCACCCCCCTTTAGGCATTTTAGCTCATTCATTTCCTAGTTTGGTCACCCTACGTACTAAGGATGACTTTTTTTGTGAGGCTTGTGTTCTGGCCAAACAGACACGTTCAAATTATCCTATTTCAAATAAAAGAAGTTCTACTTGTTTTAATTTGGTACACTTTGATGTTTGGGGCCCTAGTCGTAAACCATCTATTTCTGGTCATCGTTGGTTTGTGTCTTTCATTGATTGCCATTCTAGGAACATTTGGGTTTATCTTTTGCACACTAAAAATCAAGTTTTCTCCTGGGCAATATTTTCATAAAATGATACAAACTCAGTTCCAGGCTACTCTCCAAATATTGAGAAGTGATAATGGAACTGAGTACACTGAGTCCCAATTTCAGAAGTATTTGGCTGACTATGGCATTATTCACCAAACTAGCTGTGTTGATACCCCTGCCCAGAATGGCGTGGCAGAAAGAAAAAATCGTCACCTACTGGAAATGGCCAGGGCTTTGATGTTTGCGAGGGATGTTCCCTCTCAATATTGGGGGGATGCAGTCCTCACTGCTGCCTATCTTATCAATAGGTTACCTTCTCGGGTTCTTAGTTCCCGTACTCCCTCTGATATTTTATTGGGCCATTCCTCCTTTATTGTGCCTCTCAAAGTCTTTGGGTGTGTGTGCTATGCTAGGACTACCAGATCCCCTGGCAAACTTGAGCCTAGGGGGCTCCGTTGTATTTTCTTGGGTTATTCTCCGACCCAGAAAGGTTATAAGTGTTACCATCCCCCTTCCCGCCATACCTTGGTTAGTATGGATGTGGTTTTTCATGAGACCCTTTCTTATTATTCTTCACCACCTCTTCAGGGGGAGAGTACAAGTGAAGATGTACCTTTTGAGATTCCTCCACTGGAGGTTCCTCTAGCTGCTGCCAAGCCATCTTTACCATCACCCACGGCTGCTGCCCAGCCCCCTTTGGCTGCTGCCCAGCCCCCTTTGGCTGCTGCCCAACCTCCCACTGCTGCTGCACAGCTTCCTTTGATTGCTGCCCAGTCACCTTTGGACATTGCCCCACCTTCTCTGGCTGTTCCTCCCTCACCTACTGGGAATCCTTCACTGGGGGAGACCATAGAAAATAGTGATGTTAATGTTCCTATTCAGGGGGAGCTGACTCCAGTGCAGAGAACTATTGGTGAATTTCAGAAGAGAATGGACAACTCCAACATACTCACCTACACAAGGGGCAGAACCAACAGAGGGCAGATGCAATCCACTTTAGCACCAATACCCATTCAATTGCCGGCTCCAGATCCAGATCCTTCATCTCTTGGTAATCCCTCCTCCTCCGACCTACCTATTGCTCATCGCAAAGGTACTAGGACTTGTACTTTACATCCTATATCTCGTGTTGTCTCTTATAGTTCTCTTTCTCCTTCTTTTCGTGCCTTTGTATCTTCTCTCTCTTCTGTTTCGATTCCTAAAAATTGGCAGGAAGCATCTACAGATGGAAAGTGGAAGGTAGCGATGTTGGAAGAAATGGGAGCACTGAATAAAAATAATACATGGGAACTTGTGAATCTTCCTCCAGGGAAAAAACCAGTTGGATGTAAATGGGTCTTTGTGGTTAAACAAAAGGCTGATGGTTCTGTGGATCGATATAAGGCACGTCTGGTCGCAAAGGGGTTCACTCAAACTTATGGAGTTGATTATCAGGAGACCTTTGCACCCGTGGCAAAGCTCAACACCGTCGGGGTGCTATTATCCTGTGCTGCAAATCTTGGGTGGGATCTTCAGCAGTTAGATGTAAAAAATGCCTTCCTCCATGGAGAGCTTGAGGAGGAGGTATACATGGACATTCCACCAGGATTCTCTAATGACAGGACTAAGGGCAGGGTTTATAAATTGAAGCGTGCCCTTTATGGTTTGAAGCAGTCACCTAGGGCTTGGTTTGGCAGATTTCATAAGGCTATGATCTCAGCAGGTTACAAGCAAAGCAATGCTGATCACACTTTGTTTATCAGACGACTTGGTAACAAGGTTACTCTTCTCATAGTCTATGTGGATGATATTGTGGTCACTGGTAATGATGATGCTGCAATCCGGGATTTGAAAATTTTTCTTGGTCGTGAGTTTGAGGTCAAAGATCTTGGTTCCCTAAAATATTTTCTAGGGATAGAAGTTGCTCGATCTTCAAAGGGCATCTTTCCTTCCCAAAGGAAATATGTCCTTGATCTATTGACTGAGACAGGGCTGCTTGGCTGTCATCCTTCAGATACTCCTATGGAAGATACTACAAAACTTAGGGAGAAAGAGGGTGAACCTGTTGACAAGTGTGCTTAACAGTGGTTAGTGGGCAAACTAATCTACCTTTCTCACACACGTCCTGACATTGCAGTTGCTGTAAGTTTGGTGAGTCAGTTCATGCATGATCCCTATTCCTCTTATCTGGATGCGGTCCGTCGCATTTTGAGGTATTTGAAGTCGGCTCCAGGAAAGGGAATTCTTCTATCTTCCAATGGTCACTTGAAGATTGAAGCCTATACTGATACCGATTGGGCTGGTTCTTCTGATAGGAAATCTATCTCTGGCTACTATTCCTTTGTAGGTGGGAACCTTGTCACATGGCGTAGCAAAAAGCAGAATGTTGTGGCAAGGTCTAGTGCTGAATCCGAGTTACGTGCGATGGCACAAGGCATTTGTGAACTTCTATGGCTTAAAGGATTATTGCAGGATATCGGTGTTGCTGTCCATCTTCCTATGATGCTTTATTGTCACAATAAAGCAGCCATTAGCATTGCTCATAACCCTGTCCAGTATGATCGTACTAAACACGTGGAGGTTGACTGACATTTCATCAAGGAGAAGCTTGAAGCTGGCCTCATTTGTGTTCCCTTTGTGAAGTCTACTGATCAACTAGCTGATGTGTTCACTAAGGCACTGAGTAGCAAGCTGTTTCATCCTATATTAGTCAAGTTGGGCATGCATGATATATATGCTCCAACTTGAGGGGGAGTGTTGAAATAGGTTACTTATCCCCTACCCGATTGGGGTAAGCAGTCCTAATAGCCCCCTAACCGATTGGGGAAGTACCCCTAGTTAGATTAGGATGTTTCCTCTTTATTCCCTTTTATTTTTCTCCTTTTTATTTATTGTTTATCTCCCTCAACCGAATCCTAGTTTGGTATTCCTAGTTGTACTAGGAATCCCTAATATGATTAGGACTGAGGTTGATTCCTATTTGTACTTGGATCCTTATCATTCTACTTAATATAAATACAAGGCCTGTGTGATCTAAGAATCTACAGTGTCTTACATTAATTCAATTATCTCTACAAAAATCACTAATGTAGCTTTACTGAATACTTAGTCACATTGATACTGTGATCAGAAAAAAACGCTGCACACAAAATATAGAATCACAGCTTTATTAGGGCACTATGATTTCGTACATGCATCATTATCTGTGTAATTTGTGTCTCTTTTCCTAATTTGTTTCATTTTATTTGATAAACTCCTCTTAGAAGTCTTATCCCATTTAAAAAAGATCATTGAAAGAGATCGTGAAATTCAAAATAACTTCAGTGGCTGGTGATAGTAAATGACTCATAGTCTAGATACCAATATCTTCTCCAATAAAAAGACAATCCTTAAGCACCATAAAACAGTGCAAGTCCTGCATTCAGAGATGCCTGGATGGGTGGCTAAAATGCTTAGTTAAACTAGAAACAACGTCGAGTTAACAAGTCCTACCTTCTCTCTAAAGCACCACTCTTCAGTATCTCTTAGATTTCCTCTTTAGAAGATGGTTCTGCCACGACTGGAGGAGACCTTGAAACCCCTTTAGGCACCCAACAACTGGCGCTATCATTTTGCACACAGGTATGTTACCTACAAGGAACAACAAAGAGAGTAAGCCTAAACAGAAAAAGCAACCATTACTTCCAAAAGATAAATTTGGGGAAGAAAAGTGACACAAATATTTAGAGGGAAAAAGAGAGAGACGAGAATTATTAATCATTGCTTGAAAAAGTTCCTTTCTTTCAAGTGTCTATCTTCCTTTTTTAAATATAAGAAAGCAGGGGGATCCAGAGAATAACATAAGTATAGCAGTTGAAACAAAAAACAAAATAAGGAAAATAAATGATCCCAATAGAACAAAGTGAAGCAAGGCATTGAAATGAACAACAATCACCAATGAAAACACCAACAGATAATAGTGGGCCTCGCTGTATTGGACTGGGAGTTTTATCAAGGTTTTGCCTGATGGAGCAGCACCTTGCCCCTCTGTTGTTGATGTATCACAAGTTTCTTCTCTTTCCTAAAGGAATAAGATTATCATTCACCCACTGTGAACTGGGAGGAGCTAAATGAATATACAACAAAAGCTAACAACAAACAACGGTTTGTACATTTGGGCCAGAAGATGCAAAAATCCACGGTAAATTCAAGAGAATTTCTGGAATGGCATAAATTTATGTTCAAGGAACTACTAGGAAAAATATAGTACCGAAAAGAGGGGGAACTATTAGGAAAAAAAATAATTCTCCCACCGAACTCAATAAAATGTAGAAATATAGACCAAGACCACATAAATAAGATACCTGTTAAGAGGACCAGATTTTGAACTCGATGCTTGGATGATTTAGTCATCCCAAGCACATCTTTATTTATAATCATAATGAAGGATGAAACAATTGTACATTAGCAATGTGGGACTAAACCACATGTACGAAATAAATAAAATAACAAAAGAAAGAGGACCAGAATACCCCCACGGTATTCTGGCCATATAGCTAACACTCCCCCTCAAGTTGGTGCATATATATCATGCATGCCCAACTTGACTAAGATAGGATGAAACAGCTTGCTACTCAGCCCCTTAGTGAACACATCAGCCAGTTGATCAGTGGACTTCACAAAGGGAACACAAATGAGGCCAGCTTCAAGCTTCTCCTTGATGAAATGACGGTCAACCTCCACGTGTTTAGTACGATCATGCTGGACAGGGTTATGAGCAATGCTAATGACGGCTTTATTGTCACAATAAAGCATCATAGGAAGATGGACAACAACACCAATATCCTGCAATAATCCTCTAAGCCACAGAAGTTCACAAATTCCTTGTGCCATTGCGCGGAACTCGGCTTCAGCACTAGACCTTGCCACAACATTCTGCTTTTTGCTACGCCATGTGACAAGGTTCCCACCCACAAAGGAACAGTAGCCAGAGATAGATTTCCTGTCAGGAGAACCAGCCCAATCGGCATCAATATAGGCTTCAATCTTCAAGTGACCATTGGGAGATAGAAGGATTTCTTTTCCCGGAGCAGACTTCAAATACCTCAAAATACGACGGACTGCATCCATATGAGAGGAATAGGGATCATGCATGAACTGACTCACCAAACTTACAGCAACTACAATGTCAGGGCGTGTGTGAGAAAGGTAGATTAGTTTGCCCACTAACCGCTGATAAGCACCCTAGTCAACAGGCTAACCCTCTTTCTCCCTAAGTTTTGTAGTAGCTTCCATAGGAGTATCTGAAGGATGACAGCCAAGTAGCCCTATCTCAGTCAATAGATCAAGGACATATTTTCTTTGAGAAAGAAAGATGCCCTTTGAAGATCGAGCAACTTCTATCCCTAGAAAATATTTTAGGGTACCAAGATCTTTGACCTCAAACTCACGGCCAAGAAGAATTTTCAAATCCCGGATTGCAGCATCATCATTACCCATGACCATAATATCATCCACATAGACTATGAGAAGAGTAACCTTGTTACGAAGCCGTCTGATAAACAAAGTGTGATCAGCATTGCTCTGCTTGTAACCTGCTGAAATCATAGCCTTATGAAATCTGCCAAACCAGGCCCTAGGTGACTGCTTCAAACCATAAAGGGCACGCTTCAATTTACAAACCCTGCCCTTAGTCCTGTCATCAGAAAAACCTGGTGGAATGTCCATAAATACCTCCTCCTCAAGCTCTCCATGGAGGAAGGCATTTTTTACATCTAACTGCTGAAGATCCCACCCAAGATTTGCAGCACAAGATAATAACACCCTGACGGTGTTGAGCTTTACCACTGGTGCAAAGGTCTCCTGATAGTCAACTCCATAAGTCTGAGTGAACCCCTTTGCAACCAGACGTGCCTTATACCTATCCACCGAGCCATTAGCTTTTTGTTTAACCACGAAGACCCATCTACATTCCACTGGTTTTTTCCCTGGAGGAAGAGCCACAAGATCCCACGTATTATTTTTGTGTAGTGCTCTCATTTCTTCCAACATTGCTGCCTTCCACTTTCCATCTGTAGATGCTTCCTGCCAATTTCTAGGAATCGAGATAGAGGAAAGAGAAGATACAAATGCACGAAAAGAAGGAGAAAGAGAGTTATAAGAAACAAAATGAGATATGGGATGTCAAGTGCAAGTTCTAGTACCTTTGCGAAGTGCAATAGGTAGGTCGGAAGGAGATGGATTACCACGAGATGTAGGATCTGTGTCTGGAGCCGGCAATTGGATGGGTGCTGGTGCTACAGTGGGATGCAACTACCCTCTGGTGGATCTGTCCCTTGTATAGGTGATCATGTTGGAGTTGTCAATTCTCTTCTGAAATTCACCAATAGTTCTCTGGACTGGAGTCAGCTCCCCCTGAATAGGAATATTAACAACACTATTTCCTATGGTCTCCCCCTGTAAAGGATTCCCATTAGGTGAGGGAGGAACAGCCAGAGGTTGTTTGGCAGTCTCCAAAGTAGGATGGGCAGCAGCCGTGGGTGGTAAAGGGGGCTGGACAGCAGCCGAGGGTGGTAAAGATGGCTGAGCAGCAGCCAGAGGCACCTCAGGTAAAGGAATTTCGAAAGCCACATCTTCACCAGCACTCTCCCCCTGAAGAGGTGGCGAAGAATAATAAGAAATGGACTCATGGAAAATAACATCCATACTAACCACGGTACGGCGGGAAGGGGGATGGTAGCATTTATAGCCTTTTTGGGTTGGAGAATAACCCAAGAAAATACAACGGAGCCCCCGAGGTTCAAGTTTGCCTGGAGATTTGGTATCTCTAGCATCACACACACAACCAAACACCTTGGGAGGCACAATAAAGGAGGAATTACCAATCAAAATATCAAAGGGGCTACGGGAGTTCAAGTACCCTAGAGGGCAGCCTATTGATGAGATAGGCCGCCGTAAGAACCGCATCCCCCCAATATTGAGACGGAACATTTTTCGCAAACATCAAAGCTCTGGCCATTTCTAACAAGTAGCGGTTTTTCCTTTCTGCCACACCATTCTGGGCAGGGGTATCAACACAACTAGTTTGATGAATGATTCCATGGTCAGCCAAATATTTTTGAAATTGTGATTCTTTATACTCTGTCCCATTATCACTTCTCAATATTTTGAGAGTAGCCTGGAACTGAGTTTGGACCATTTTATGAAAGTGCTGAAAACATAAAAAAACCTGATTTTTTGTGTGCAAAAGATACACCCATGTGTTCCTAGAATGACAATCAATGAAAGAGACAAACCACCGATGACCAGAAATAGAGGGTTTACGATTAGGGCCCCAAACATCAAAGTGCACTAATTGAAAGCAAGAAGAACTCCTTTTATTTAAATAGGATAATTTGAACGTGTCTGTTTGGCCAGAACACACGCCTCACAAAAAAAGTCATGCTTAGTACGAAGGGTAACCAAACTAGGAAATAAATGTGCTAAAATTCCTAAAGGGGGGTGACCTAACCTAGAGTGCCACTGGTAGAGTTCAGAAGAGACCATGGAGTTCTGGTGTAGTGGAGAAGGCAATGGTGGTGGAGAGAAGCGAACATCATCAAGCAGGTACAGCCCACCGTGCACTTTACCCAATCCAATCGTCCTCCAAGAGTCCAGATCCTGAAACACACAATGAGAAGGAAAGAAAGTGACTTTGCAGTTAAGATCACGAGTAATACTACTAATGGAAAGAAGGTTAGTAGTAAAATTAGGAATATGCAAAACAGAAGTTAATGGAAGAGAGGAAGTGCAGTTGATGATTCCTTTTCCAGATATAGAAGCATAGTTGTCATGGCGTCCTGGCGCTGGGGGAAAGGGCATATCAAGATCCGCCATGGTATATGTATAAATATCGAGCGATATGGCTTCCATGGCGTCGCCATGGACGCCATACCACGATATATGGGTATGTCGACCGATATTTGAACATTTAATGTATAAAAGTCAGGTTTATATATATATATATTTTTTTAAAAACGATTTAATAACTTAGATGCTTTTTCGTTAATGTGTATTGGAGGTGTAATTTTTTCAAGTTACACCTACAATACACATTATCATAAAACTTAAATAAACATAATAACTTATACTCTTATAGTCTTATACGGTTATACCCTAATGGGGGAAATAGAAAATTAGAAATCGCAAAAGGAAAATCGAGAGGAGAGGGATCGTGACCCCGGCAAGCGGCAACGGTAACTACCTCGCTTCCTGCAACTCTCGAGTCTCGGCAGCCTTCGAACAAGTTCGAAGTTCGAACTTCTCCGTTCTCCGGCAATCTCCAGGACTCCAACTCTCCAAGTAAGTAAATTTTTAATTTTTTTTAATTTGGATCTTCTTCCTCCTCCAGGCGACGCAGACCTGTCTTACGCTTCTTAACTTCTTCTTCTTGATTCTTCTCCTCCCAGCCTCCGGTAGTGATTACAACCCGTAGTATCGTTTTTTTTGTAATTTTTCTCTTGCCTTGCTTCCTCCTCCCGAGCGAGACCTCTTCTTCTTCTTCTTAACTTCTTCTTCTTGATTCTTCTCCTCCGACCTCCGATCACTACTACGCAAGTAGTATCATTTTTATTTTTATTTTTCTCTTGCCTTGCACAGCCACATTTACACACAGTGACGGGAGAGAGTCGAGAGACAGGGGATTTATTTGATTAGTAGTCCTCGACTCCTCTCGGTTTTTATTTTCTTTTCTTTTTTCTTCTTTGCTTGGATCCGAGACAGGGACATAGTCGAGAGACAGAGGGGAGGGATTCATTCCGATCAGTCTTGTAACCATAGCCTTCTCGTTTTTTTTTTTCTTTTTCTTCTTTGCTTGTACGATCCACAGAGATTCACAGAGACAGGGACATAGTCGAGAGAGAGGGGAGGGATTTATTCGATCAGTGTTGTAACCATAGTCCTCTCGGTTTTTTTTTTTTCTTTTTCTTCTTCTTGCCTTGCAACTAGCTTGCTTACGATCTGAGACCTTGGGACTTCTTGCCTTGCATTTTTTTTCTTCTTCTTGCCTGCACAGTGCACACATACACACAGTGTCACACACAGAGACAGGGAGAGAGTCGAGAGACGAGAAGGGGGAGGGATTTATTACAGCCGAACTATCTCTGTTTTTTGTTTTTTTCCTTTTTCTTACCTTGCAGTTGCGGGTTGCACATCACAGAGAAGGTGTTTGTTTTTGATTTTTCTTCTTCTTACCTTGCACACAGCCCACACCACATGCCCACACATACAGTTACACTTACACACACAGAGACAGGGAGAGAGTTGAGAGACAAGGGGGAGGGATTTAATAGTTATTACACCGTAGTCCATCACTATTCACCGATTTCACTCACGTCTCGATCCACAGACTCACGATGTCACACACACAAACAGACAAGCACATATTCAACTCCATAATTTCAGTTTTTTTTCCCTCCATCCATTAATGTTAATCTGCTAAAAACCAGTACTTGGATTTTGTGTTTTTCGTATTCCATCCTAGTTCAACTTAATGTTAATATGCTAAAAATCAGTTTAATTGTTTTTTTTTTTTGTTTTGTTACCTTTGTAGTCTACTAGTGTCTTTCACTCAACTAATGGATGGTTCTACACCAATTAGTAGTGGGGGTGAAAATATTGTAAGTACTGGAGCTACTCCAGGATATGATCCAAGCAAAGACCCAGCAAGAAAGGCCAAATCAAATGACCCTGGGTGGAAGTATGGGTATTGGCCAGATCTAACAAACAAGAATGTTGTTAAATGCACCCTTTGTGGCAAAGAAATGAGTTGTGGAATTAAAAGATTGAAGCAACATTTGGTGGGTGGATATGGAGACGTTATTAAGATTACCTAGACGAATGATTCTATTTCTCAAGTGATAAGGGAAGCTCTAAATAAAAAAAAGAAGAAACAAATTACAGAAGTATTGGATGATGATGATGGTGATGATAATGTTGTAGAAGTTGGAGGGCAAATACAATCGGAAGATACACTAGAAGGACAATCCCGGACTCCTACAAATGCTAGGGTGGCTCCTAGCTCTGGGACAATTGCTAAGAAAAGAAAGGTTACTGAGCCTCAAGTAAGGGGTCCCATGGATGCTCATGTTAGACGGACTCCCGAGCAAGTAGTCAATGAGAGGCATAATAGTAGTTCTACTCAGACTACTATAGAGAACCGTTTTAGGACACCAGAACAAAAAGCTAGAGTTGATTATCACATTGCTAAGTGGTTGTATCAGCAAGGTATCCCATTCAATGCTATTAAGGCAAGGACCTTTGAGGTGATGTGCGAGTCTATTGCACAATATGGTTCTGGATATATTCCACCTTCATATCATCAAGTGAGAGTGCCATTGTTAAGAAATGCTGTGAATGAAACTGCAGAGATGAAGAAAAAATATGAAGAGTATTGGAAGCAGTATGGGTGCACTCTTATGTCTGATGGATGGACGGATAAACGGGGAAGGCACTTAATTAATTTTCTCGTTAACTGTCCAGAGGGGACTTATTTCATGGGATCTGTTGATGCATCTGGTATGGTTCAAAGTGCACAAATGCTATTTGAATTGCTTGATAGCAAAATTGATGAGATTGGTGAGGATTATGTCATTCAAGTTGTGACTGACAATGCTTCAAACTATAAGTTGGCTGGTAAAATGCTTATGGAAAAGAGAAGAAAGCTATACTGGACTCCTTGTGCAGCCCATTGTTTAGACCTGATGTTGGAGGATATAGGTGGTCTGAAAGACTTTAAGAATGTGATAGGTAAGGCAAAAAAAATAACCACCTTCATCTACAGGCACACACGTCTTCTTGATGCAATGAGGAAAAGAACTGGACAAAAAGATCTTGTGAGAGCTGCAGTTACTAGATTTGCAACTACTTGTTTGACATGTCAGAGCTTAGTTAGGCATAAGGATGCATTGAAGCATTTGTTTATTTCTGATGAGTGGAAGGGTTCTAATTTGTCAAAGACAGAGGCTGGAAAGAAAGTGGAAGAAACGGTGTTTGTTGTACCATTTTGGAACACTGTGGAGGATTTTATTAGAGCATCGAAGCCACTTATTGTTGTTTTGAGGATTGTTGATGGTGATGAGAGGCCTGCAATGCCTGAAGTTTATGTTGCTATGGAAGAGGCAAAAAAGAAAATACGTGAACATTTAGCACATAAAGAACGGCTGTGGAAGAAAATTATAAGTATCATTGACAGGCGTTGGGAGTGTCAGATGGAGCGTCCATTGTATGGAGCCGCACTATTTCTTAATCCCGGAAAATTTTTCATGTTCAAGGAAAATGAAAATGGCGAACTGATTGCCAATATACACATCTCATTGGTTGATGTCATGACCAGATTGGTAGTTGACCCTGCTATACAAGACAAGATAACTTTGCAAATTGATGATTATAGATATTCAAAGGGTTGTTTCGGGAGGGATATGGCGATTAGACAACGGACAACCATAAATCCTAGTAAGTAACTTAGTATTTTTAGTTTGTACCTACGTTGTATGCTACTATGTCTATGATGTATTACTATTAATTCAGTTTTTTTATTATATTTTTATAGTTACTTGGTGGAGTACAAATGGAGGTCGTGCTTTTGAGCTTTCAAAGCTTGCACGACGCATACTAAGCCTTTGTTGCTCTTCTTCTAGTTGCGAGCGCAACTGGAGCACATTTGAGTTTGTAAGTATTAAGTATTAACTTACATGACTACATTTACTTTTAATTTATTTTTTAGACTTTTTTTTTTTCACTTTTGTTATGTCTTTTTATTGAAAAATGACTTTTTTGTTCTCTCTTGTTTATGAATTCAGATTCATACCAAAAAGAGGAATAGATTGGAACATTCTCGTTTGAATGATCTAGTCTATGCTCAATACAATAGCCGCCTCCATGAAAGGTTTCAACAGAGACGTGAGCTGGAAGGCAAAACAAAACATATGATCCACTAATTCTTGATGAGCTGGATTGGTCTAGTGA
This sequence comes from Telopea speciosissima, assembly GCF_018873765.1. Classification (NCBI taxonomy): domain Eukaryota; kingdom Viridiplantae; phylum Streptophyta; class Magnoliopsida; order Proteales; family Proteaceae; genus Telopea; species Telopea speciosissima. The sequence goes on from NW_025317914.1 coordinate 21,942, forward strand.
GTGGATGGTTACCCAGTTAGAGGAAGATTTAGTCCATCCCAATGATGATCTCACGTGGGATGATGTTGGTAGAGCAATGGGGGCATCGATTGAAGCGCCCATCCGACCAAGGAGAACTCAAGCATCAACCTCTAGAGCCGATGTGACATATTCACGCCGTGGACATGCTAGAGGGAGAGGTAGCTCAAGGATGGCTGATGTTCAGGATGACTCTGAGCTAGATGAAGATGGGGAAGAAGAGGAAGATGATGTGAATGACGACGAGAATGTCGTAGATGACTATGTTGGTGTCGAAGAGCCACGACAAGAAAATCTGCCAAATGCAGATCTTTTAGATGAATATGATAATTAATTAGTTTTGGTCCTTTTGGATATTATGATTATGGATTGTTTAAACTTTGAAGTTTGAACTTTAAACTTTGATCTTTGAAGATTAGTTAAGGACTTAAAGTTATCTATATTTGGTTGATTACTTGACTTTAATAATTTGATCTTTGATTACTATATTCAGTTATCTATCTTAAATTATTTTTTGGCTTTTAAATACATAATTTCCTCTCCTCTTTCATCAAATTCATATATATTAATATATACCTATT
>NW_025317915.1:0-22509 GCF_018873765.1 Telopea speciosissima
AAACAGTCCAGAAATTTAGCTCAAACAACCAAAAACTGATACAAAAGACTTCCAACCTGAAGGTAGGTATAAATCAATGTCTCTAAACCATCATAGCAGTCTGCAAACTCCTTCAAGATTCCAGAAATGGGGTAAAAATCCCTACGACAGAGAAGAGCCCCTAAAGAGACCTCAAAATGAAGTCGATCACCCCTTCTTAGTTTGTCTAAGAAATAAGAAAGGGACTGAGATAAAGAAGTAGAAGCATGTCCTTCTCGATCAGATGATCTCTGATGCCATGTAAATAGCAGAGAAGAAGAAGAGAAAAGGGAAAGAAGAAGAAAAGAGGAGAAGAAAGTGAGGGAAAGGCTGGCTCTCTAATCTGAGAGAGGCCAGCAATCTCAATATATAGAAGCAACTTTTACAGGGGTAAAATGGGAACCAAAAGAGAGGATGGGAGGCCCTCTCGGTTTTAACGCCATACTGGCTGATGCTAATCCCGGGAGGGATTCTTTACCAATATGCCCTTCATTTACATACTTCTAACAATTAATATTTTTAATCATAAGAGAGGGTGGACCTTGGTGCAACGGTAAAGGTTGCTCCATTGTGACCAAGTGGTCACGGGTTCGAGTCTGGAAACAGCCTCTCTGCAAAAGCAGGGGTAAGGCTGCGTACATTATGACCCTCCCCAGACCCAGAAGTGGCGAGAACCTCGTACACTGGGTACGCCCTTTATTTTTAATCATAAGAAATGAAAATTATATAGTTGAAACATTTCTATGTTCACTCACCTAATTTTTTTTTCTTTCTGTTTCATAGTGAAGTGCTCGTATATTTCTGATACATGTGATGCTTTTTTTTAAAAAAAATTTCATACGACTGGAATTTACTCATATAAGTGGTGAAGTTCAAAGATATGGTCAGATATTATTATATTAATGTTTTTGAATCCTCTTTTCTCTAACTTTAAGTTCCATAAAGATGTCTCTAAATGTTTCTTGTGATCCAGGTTGTAGTTGGACAACAATTTGTCGTTCCAGCTTACTCTAAGGTGTCTGTGCTTCCCCAACCAATAAACCAAGACAGTGATGAAGAGCTTGAGTATGCTGACAGTAGCAGTGGTGCTGTAGATAGTCCATGTAGAGTTCTATGGCTACATATAACTTCCCCATTTTCTTGTTTAGTTTTTCTGCTTCTATAGACTGTAATTGCTCCAATATGATTGCAATTGCTCCCAATTCACCAGTTTTTAATCTGTGGATTTCATTTCATTTTATTTTACTTTTAAATTCTTGTTCTCTGCATGCTGTATATCAAACTAGTTGTCTAGTGAGTCTCCAAGACTCTTATGGACGATGATATAGAAAACAGTGACTGTTTCTAGTTGAAGGTTGGAATTTCAGCCATGAGTGGAGAACTATTGTTCATATTAGAAATGTTTCATGCTCTGTCACAGATATCTGGAAAAAGATAAGAGTTTGGAGCAATACCAATACAGGATTGACTGTTAAATTTCAATTTGAAGAAATATAATTTCCAGGGCAGCCTTCTTGATGCAGGAGCATCCTGCTGCAATTTGTGTGGCCTGATCTTCAATTACAGTCTATTGAATTGTCGGCCGGGCTATATATCATTTTTTATAAAGGAGTCTATGTAATTCCTTTTTTTTTTAATAAATCTTTAATTAGTGAGCCTAGTGCTGCTGGTAGTCAAAGTCAACAGTGTAGAATTTTCTTTAAATTGGGTTTGCTCTATCGTTTGGCAGTTATTGAGTTTGTTTACTACTTTTATTTGGATTCTTAAATTTAGTTAATTTAGGATGTCTTAAACATTTCAAAGTCCCAAGGATAGAGAACTTTTAGTCTTCTGTATGAGACTGTAATCCCAACATTTTTGGTGGGCATTCGGATAATGGAACATATTGTGGTGGCTGTGCCTACGTAACCTGTATGGAGGCTAGCTTCTTTCCTCTTTTATTTGCTCTTTCTCTCCATCCCTTTCTCCTAACAATTCCATTTCTTCTTCCTCTTGTGTACTTGCTGTTACTTATTTGTTCAGATTGAAGGTTAATGGATTTCAAATCAATTGGTCGGATCTTCTATTCCCCTCTTTTATTTTGTGACCGTGGATCTGATTTGTCTGCTTTCTTTTTCTTATTCTTTTCTGTTAAATCATCTCCTTTTAATTCTGTCAGTCTGATTTCAGACTCTGGCTACTCTTGTTTTTCTTAATCTCAGGTCCATTTGGGCATATATTGTTCAGGACTGGATATGCCTCTTTAAGATTCTTATTCTGCTAATATCAAACCTGTTCTGCAGACTAGATTCACCATCTGGCCAAATCAAGCTTTATATTCTCTGTGTTTAATTAATTGCAAGTCTCAACAGGTCCTCCTGGACCAATGGTTTTTTGCCCCCCATGTGATGCAGTTAAGGGTGTCCAATCGGGTCAAATGGTCAATTTGGCCTTGGAATACTTTATTTTGGCCCAGTGCTGGGTTCTATGGGCCTTGGACTTGTTACTTTTGTGTTTAATAATGTTATGAGCCTCTTTTATAAGTCCAAAAATTGGGATTTAAAAGGGCACTCGTGATTAAGTACATGGATAAGATTGTGTGGGTCCCATGTGCTATTAAGTAGCCAAGTTAGTTTAATCTAGAAGAGTCCTCTTAAGATAGCGTTTAATTTAGTTTAGGAAGGCTAAGTCTCATTAGTGGAGTCAATTTAGGAGATTTTATCTCTATTTTTTAAAATTGCAATGTAAGTATGTAACCAACTCACCTGTCCACGGTTTTGAAAATGGAATAGATTTGGGAAATTTTGAAATTGAGAGTGATTCTCTTCCCTTGTGATCTCTTCTCTCTCCTCGTTCTTCCCTCCCCCACGGTTTCCTTCCATCCTATTTTCCTCTCCCTAGCCAGATTGATACTGCTAATCTTCTCTTCTATTGATATGAAAATTCTTCTTGGATAGCAATCTGCTACTTCCTTGTTCAGCCCCTTCTTTCTCCTTCATATTTCTCTTTGTGCGATACCTTGCTTCCTCTCCTTTTCTGTTGATTGCTACAGGTACTGAAGAATATTTTCTGCTGCCTGGTTTTCTATAACAGATCTTGGATATAGCTTTGAGATATAAGCAAGGTAAGCTCACCACCCGAACATCCTGCTTTTAGTTCTGCATCACCATGGTTAAAGATTCAGCCCAACCTGTATTAATTACAGTTAGTTCTTGATATTTGTCCCCTGATGCACATGTCAGCTCCCATCAATAACAATAATTCATGTTTTTGAATCCCTTTTCTGATGGGCCTGTTACCCACTGGTTAATTAGGTTTCTTTGACCTTCCTGCATCACATCTTTCTAATCTGTGGTTCTCTGCTTTTTTTCTATTTTCCGATCTGCATCCAAGGTCCGAGAAGATACATTGGTCGAAACAGAAATATTTTTGGATTTCGATCGAAACCTGGTTGAATTCCTGTATGTTTCTGTGGTTAGTTTCCTTTGACCATTTCGGTGGTCCAATGGTCATATTTTGGGCCGAAACTTCAGAGAGACCCTAATTAAGTATGTCTAAACATAATGGAACCTTTAGATTGTTAAAACACTCACCCAAAATTCTAGTTTGGTTTCATACCTTAGATTGGTAGTATACGGCGTATCTTGCTGTATACTTTCCCAAATATAGCCTATGCTACACATAATTTAGTACTGTTACACATAAAATTCAATTAAACAATTAAAATATGTATTACACATGAAGAAAAACCATTTAATATTATTAAATGTCAAGTGTGGCAACTTATGAGCATGATTTTAAGTCTCTTAACTTATTCGCTGATACTAACAGATACGTATCTTATTTTTAGGGTACCGATACGATACGGCACGATATGCTACCCAAAAAAAGTATCAATTATATAGGGTCGATACATGACCCAATATGGTTGATATTGATCAATACACTTGATACATCTCTTATAAACTATTTTTTATATATTACTTATTTATAGTGTTTTATGCTTCAACATTGTATTTCGCATGTATCCTAAACATTTCCTTGTGTATCTTGCTTCTCTTCGATATGATACGATGTCTCTTAAAATCACCCTTCCGATACGATACCCGATACCGATACTTTAATCCTTGTTTATGAGTACACATACAAGTGTGCAAGTGTTAGAACTATAAATGTACAACCGTCAAACAAGGTGAAACTCAAAAGACCCCTATGAAACTATTCCTCCAACTCTATGTCAGTACCATAGTTGTCATGGCATCGCCATATCGACGCCATGGCGTCATATTGCTGGAGAAATGGGCATATCGACCACCGATATGGATGCTGTAAGAATATCGACCGATATGGCCTCCATGTCGTCGCCATGGCGCCGCCATGGATGCCATACCACGGCATATGGCCATATCGGGCGACATGGTTGTTTCAAATTATAAAATTTAATTTTTTAACAATAAATTTTTTTAACCATTTTTTATTTTAATGCTTTTTCCTTAACATAAAAAAAATTAAAAAAACATAAAAAAGAAAACACTAATACACTATTGACTAATACACAATCACATATTCGCATCAGCAAATTTTTTTATTTATTTAGATGGGCGGTTTATTAGCTTTATTCACTCCATATAAATTACGTTCTTGTAATTGTTTTTTTGTTTTGTTACTTTTGTAGTCACTTTCATATGAATCATATCTCAACTCTCATGATTTTTCAACTTTACTATCAGCAAGACTATGGCTATCAATTATTTGATAATCTATGATTTCATATACACTAATGGATATACACTTTCATGAATTAAACCATAGTAGATTAGTAGTACACTTTCATGTCAATTTTTTATGTTATAGGGTATATATTATAGCATACTAAATGACATTAAAAATAGAGAAAATAAAAAATTAAACATGGTCGATATGATCGCCATGGCGGGCGACATGTCGATATATCGACATGACACCCCTCCATCGACTTGGATCGCCGTGACGACGTGACAACTATGGTCAGTACCACATAGAGTTCTCGGCGGGCTCAAAAGCTGAGGAAGATTGCTTCTGCAATTGAAACTGTTTCTCCGACTCTGTCACAAAAGAAGGCCATGTCATACTTTTTCTGAAGAAAAGATCGAAGTTCATCACAACAGCCTGATAGGTCTCATCATCAACATGCTCTATGCCCCAACCTCAGAGATAGATCACCAGGTCAGGAAGATGATGCAAATGTGGATTAGCTGTTGCTGCTTGGTGGACCAGACTGATATTGTTGCTGGGGGTCTAGGAATGAGATACTATCCACAATATCTAAACATATAAAAAGTGGAAGTCCAACCACTGAATATATACCCTATTTTTTTGCAAAATTAACTTTAGGTTAAAAGGGTATTCCCCTCAAAGTTTGAATCTTCAACAATTCTCGCTCAAATGCACCAAATCGTCACTGTAGATGTGTTGTAGTAGTCTCCAACATGTTGTTCCACCAAGATTCATAGGTGTCAAGGCTAGGGGACCCAAGATGTCCTAGTATTTTTTTTTAATGTATCCATTACAGTTACTACTACTAGTATAGCAAATAGCAATTCTATACAATTGTGGCATGCAGCTAGTTTCTCTTGGACTTGGATGGGGCTGAGGGATTGTTCATCTGAGGGATGTTTGTGTTGTGTTTTTTATGTAGTTTGTATTCTATGTACTACTAAGTACCTCTTTTGCTCTCAATTATATCGTGTTATTTATCCATATAAAGGATAATATGTTAAATCCCCCCTTTTATTGTTTGTGTCGATTTATGATTTGTTATATATAGATGAGTCAATAGAGATATGTAATAATTGATAGATATTGGTTGATTTATATTTTATATAATGACATGCTTTATTATTTGTTCCCAAATGTGCAGCAATCAATGACCCACTGGATGTTGCTAAAGGGGAGCCGATACCCAATTCATCTGACACACCTGAGGTTAGCTACTTTTTTTTTTTAAACGTCTCTAAATCATCTATCTATACTTTTTCGGACATAAAGTTTTCTTCTTCATGTGTTGCAATAGTGTAGTATTCTTTCAAATCTTATATTAATTGGTACAAATTTTTTCTTTATAATTAATGAATTGTAAAAGTTATTTTTTCCCTTTATTTTTATTGGCACAAAAGGGTGTTTGTTAGAGCAAATGAGATACAAAAAGGATAGACGATAATCCCAAAGGGAAAGTAAAGGCTAAAAAAAAACTGCAGCCCCAGTCCCCACCACTTCCTACCTCTAAAACAAGAAGTGTACTACATCAACCATACCCTACTTGATAGAGTCTAAATAACCTAGGGCTTAGGAATTCAGAATCCTTTGGAAAACCAGAATCACAGTGAAGGAATAGAGCCCGAGATCAGAATATCAGATGTGCACCAGAATGTAATGGATTACTCTGTCCTATTAGAAGAACATAATATCAAAAGATGGGATCAATCCAACGATCAGATTCCAAGTTACAGAAGAGTCCCCAATTGAGGAGAGGTCTCAAGAATTGAGATCTGATATCAGTTAAGATGGACTGATCTCGGAACAGCAATGCCAGACTAATCCAAGCAGCAAATAATATTCAAGAATACCTACGGATCAGAATCTGAGATCAGATTCAAGAACTAAGTGGTACGATATCTCAGATCAAGGGTTTAACTTGAATATTCCAGCAAGTAACTGAGTAACAGAGTAAGGCAATAGGAATTAACCCAATGATTCACAGGATTAAGTACTCGGGTTTGTTTATGGGATAATCCGGTTCCTGAAATAGGGATTAGATCTGATATCTCTGGTGGAAAACAGTAGCAACAGAAATTCAGCAAGTGGGAATGAATAATACAATATTGGAATTTGAATGTACTAACCTGAAACAATGATGAAAAATAAAGAAATAAGAATAAGAAGAGAACTGTATGACCTTGAAATCACCACTAAAGGTATCGATCGGAATCACCACCAATAAACCTGTTGAATCACCACAATAGGGGGTTGGAACTGAATCACCACAGAACTTGAAAGGAAACAAGTCAAACTTCATCAACTCAAAATGTATGGAGGCTTTAGGCCTTTACATCAACATATAAAAACTAAAAGTGTGCTTACAATTGTAAAGGAAAGTAGACTAAACATAGGAAACACTTGTGTTCCATAAGAACAAAACTCTTTCTTTAATAACCAGATAATAAGTGTCCCATATGATTAAAACTCTATCCGATGTTGGAATTGGAATTCTATTCATACAAGACTCTATCAATCTTTAACAACCAAGTAAATAAGAATTACTTAATGAAATAGAGCAACTCAGACTAATGTAATAAAGTAAATCCTGTTTTCCTTCTTCTTACCTATAATTTAGACCCATTAAAGTGGTCGACCACAATAAAATCCATTGGATCAAAGCATAGTTGCCACAGCATCTAGGCAATCCATGGTGTTGGAGGGGGCCTAGATACAAGGCGCAACCAACAAGGCGACCAAGGTGCCTAGGCATCACCTAGACAACTATCGATCAAAGGCCCAACATATAGAGAACCCAACCTAAGGCTTATTTCCACTAAAATAAGCCTATTTATGTGATTAATCAGTATCACTACTTCCCTTGGCCTACTGCCTACAAAAACAAAAAAGAAAAAAGCAGCTAAGAAATGCGGAAAAAAGCATGAAAGTCAGACATCCACACTCAGGCAGCAAATGCTTCTAGAGAAGGTTTTTTTTCTTCAAGTTCTGCCACTCCAATTTATTTCAACTCCTTGTAATGTAGTCCTAGATGGACAAAGGGTCTACTCGGAGCCAGGTAAATCAGGATCTCACAATCTGCTGGTCAATTGGGGCAGAATTGGGAAATTAGGTCAGAATTAGGGTTAGCTTTAGGGTAATAGGGTTGGATCTTATTTAGTAAAGCTAGGCAGGTTTTTAGGAGTCTAATGTTGTAGGTTTGGTAAGGTTTGAGTGAGGATTTGAAACTTAGAAAATTAGGGTTTTGGGTTTTGGGGAAGAAGGGGATGTTAGGATTTAGGGTTTAGAGGTAGATTTCAGTGATGGGTTTTGGTTGAGTGTTAAGGGTAGTGGTAGGGTGGTTCGGCCAAAGTTGGGTGAGGTTTTGATGGTTGGATATGGCTGGATGGAAAATTTAGGGTTAGTTGGGGTTTTACAAAGATGAGGGGAACTAGGGTTTAGCTGTTGGGATAGGCCAGAAGTTAGGGTCGAGTGTAGGGGGTGCTAAGAAGGAGCTATGGTTCAAATATGGTGGAATTCTAATAGAGGAATGAAGCTGGACAGATTTAAGATGAGTTAGGGTTTCGGCAGCTTGTGGGGGAATGATAGTTTCTAGGGTTTTGAAGGAGGGAAGGGGCTTGGAACCGGATCGAGTACAGGAGTTGGTGAGAGGGTGCTGTAATATAATTATGGAGGAATTTTAATGGTGAATGAAGGCTGTAAGTGGTTTAGGGTTTAAGGAATTCAAATAAAATAGAAGGGGGGAAGTTAGGGTTGGCTGTAGAGGATTAGGAGAAGAAGGGGATAACTAAAAACTGTAAAATACTTACTGGAATATGTAGGTTCTTCAATGGCAGGCAGGCAGCAGCTTCTAAGAACTAGAAGAAGGACCTCCCGATCTACAAGATGCAAGGAGTCGATTGGAGATCCACCAATCCCTCACCTTGATATTACTCACAAGGCAACCTTGATATTACTCATAAGGCAAACTCTCAAAGGAGCAAGGCAGCAGCATTCATGGTAGCAAGCAGAATCGAAAATTTTAAAATCTGAATATTGTGGGGTAGGCCAATGGCCTAAGTCCTAAATCTATTACTACTCTTCCCTCTTCAGAAATCGTGGAGGGGTATGATTAAAACAACTTAAAACAATTAAAACACTTGAATTAAAAAGATTCCTAAGTAACCAATAAGAAATAAGAACCTAACAGCCAATAGGATTAATTCACTTAAATTGAACCAAGTATGAACCGGTTCAGTTTAAGAGTTTACGATTAAACTGAAAAAAACTTAGTTTGGGAAATAACTAAAGCTGAAAAAACTAAGTATGGAAATAACTAAGGCTCCTAACTATGGCCCTATGATTAGGGCAGCATCTTCAGCTTGTGGATGCTTGGATCTGCATCACCTTGTCTTCCTATTGTTTCAGAACTGCTCCCCCTGCATTTGGTCCATTTTGGTCTTAGTCTCCCTACAACGACAACGACTCTGCCTTATCCCAACTAAATGGATCGGCTACATGGATCCTTGCCCTCCAATCAGCTTTTATTCATAGTCATACTTGATACAAAGCCTAAAATATGCATGTCTTTCCTCACCACTTCTTCTAGGTTCATTTTAGGTCTGCCTGTGGCTCTTTTAGTCCCTTCAATCTGAATCAAATCGCTCCTCCATACTGGAGCATTAAAAGGCCTCTGTAGAACTTGGCCATGCCTCCTCAAACGACTTTCTCGTAGCTTACATTGAATTGGAGCTACTCCCAAATCAGCTCTAAAATGATCAGTTCTTATTTTGTCCTTCCTAGTTTTGTCACACATCCATCTCAAAATCCTCATCTCTGCTACACTGAGTTTATCTATATGATGCTTATTAACTGCCCAACATTTGGAACCATGCATCATAGTCGGTCGTATGATTGTCCTATAAAATTTTCCTTTTGACTTTTAAAGGAATATGTCAATCACATAGCACTGCGGACGCACCTCTCCACTTCATCTGTCCTATTTTAATTCTCTGTGAAACATCATCTTCCATATCACCTTCGTTATTTATGATTGAGCCCAGATACATAAAATAATCACTTTGCGGAATCTCCCTCCCGTCAATTTGCACCACCTCATTATCCGTCCTAGTGTAACTTCATATGATCCATCTTCGTTCTACTTATCTTAAAACCTTTTGATTCCAAGGTGGATCTCCATAACTCCAACTTGGCTTTAATCCCTGCTTTTGTCTCATCCACCAAAACAATAGCATCAGCAAAAAACATACATCAAGGAACCTCATTGTGAATGTTTATGATTAAATCATCCATTATAAGCGAAAACAAATTAGGGCTTAAAGATGATCCTTGATGTAACCCAATTGTAATTGGGCATTCATTTCCTTGACCCCCTATAGTTCTTACACAAGTGATCATACCATCATACATATCTTTAATTATGTCTACATTTTTACTTGAAACACTTCTCTTCTCTAGTACTTGCCAGATTAACTCTCTAGGGATTCTGTCATACGCTTTTTCTAGGTCAATAAAGACCATATGGAGATCCTTCTTGCAATCTCTAAATCTTTCCATGAGTGTCTTAAGTCAATAGCTTCTATTGTGGATTTTCCTGGCATAAAACCAAATTGGTTCTCCATAATAGTAGTTTATTGTCTCAAGTGGGTTTCAATAATCCTCTCGTAATTTCATAGTATGACACATTAGTTTTATGCTTATATAGTTATTGAAGCTCTGTCCTAATTTCCGTATGCCTGAAAATATTGGTCCAATGATCTTCACACCGAAGGGGTATGAGGCCAGATTGCAAAGTTTCACATAGAAAATTTCCGTTTTCTTTTTAGAAGGAAAAGGATACCTTAAACATATAACATTTTAAAGTTCTGCATTACTCAAGGGCATGATTCTAGTGTGTATAGCTGTCATGATATTGTCCAGTAGCTATTCACCCTTTGTATATTCAATGAGTTGTTTTTAGGGGGCTAAGGTGGGTAGACTTGCTTATGGATGACTGTTTTACCAACTCCGTTTCCCTGTCTGGAACCATAGCCAGATCTAATTGGAAGATGGCTATCTAGGATGTGGAAATGCCCCTCCATATTACTCTCTTGTCTGGGTAGCAGATCTTTTTATCTTTGTTTTACCATCAGAAACTGATGCTGTGAAGATCAGGGAGTCTGGAGAATAGTTGAAGATCTAAAATATTTCATGTTGTGATCAGATTTCACTCCCCTTTCGGCTGCACAATTCATTCGACCATTTCGGTGGTCAAATGGCCATATTTTGGCCTTAAACTTTTGAGAAACTCTAATTAAGCATCTTTAAACATTTTGGAACATTTAGATTGTGAAAACACACACCCAAAATGGTAGGTTGGTTAGGAACCTAGGTTGCTAGTGTACGCTGACCCTGCTGTATACTTTTTTCTAATATAGCATATTCTACATATAATTTAGTATTAGAAGTCTAGAACATACAAAATTCAATTACAACAACTAAAATATGAACTACAAATGAAGTAAAACCATTTAATAGTCCACTTACAAGTAGTCAAGTACAACTATTGATGCCCCTACCCTACGAAACCATTCCTCCTACTCTGTCAGTACTGCATAGAGTTGTGAAGAACCTCAAAACCTCTAGATGATTGCTTTCTCTGTTGAAACCGTTCCTCTGACTATATCACAAAAGACGACCATGTCATGGTATGCCTGAAGAAACACTCGAAGTCTAACACAATAACATGGCATGTGTCATCGTCAACATACTTTAGGTAACCCAACATAGGATATAGATCACCGGGTCGAGAAGATGATGCAAATGTGGAACCACTGTATTTGCTTGGTGGACCAGGCGGATATGGTTGCTTGGGGGGCGGGGAATGATGAAGAGGTATACTGGTCTACACACCATACTCTGCACTACAGCCCGCTGTGGAAAAAGGAGGGTGCACGCCAATGTCTTGTCTGTCCATGCCCACCATATCCACAACTCTCCTTAATGCAGATACATCACCAAAAGAGGCTTATTTTAATGGGAATTAGTCTAGGGTTGGGTTATATACATGTTGGGTCTTTGATCCCATGGGTAATAAGGTTGCATACAGGATTAGCTAGTTTTGTTTCAATAGTTTTATTTTTGAAGTCTCCTGTTTTTAAATTGAACCGGGTCCAAGCTGGTTCAACCAGTGGTTCAATTTAAGTGATTTTTGTAGTTTTCTTTTATTTGCTTTTAAACAATGTAAGTTGGGCTGGATTAGGACTCTATAAGTCCAGCCATGTTTTGAGTCTATTTCCTTCAGTATTTCAATTTCCTACTCAGTTTAAGTACCTAATAGGTTAAGGATTGGGTTGGGCCTTTCCTTTTTAGTGTGGGAGTCTATTTTTGAGTCTTTTATTTAAGGTTGTAAGGGGGGCAAGCATTGGAGCTGGATTTTGATTAATGAAAAGCTTTTTGCTGCTCCTCTTCTTCTTCATTGAAGATTTGTCTTGTGTTTGTTCAAGGCTGAAGGAATCGATGTTTGATCCGATTGACACCTTGCGGTGGGAAGCTCGGGTGGAGTGTTTGAAGGAACCAGTGTTTGATCCGATTGACACCTTGCAATGGGAAGCCCGGGTGGATCGTTTGGTTCTTCGTTACATCTCCATTGTCATTCTACTGTCAAGCAATCTGATATCAAGGCTTTCTTCATCAACCAGTTAGTTCACGTCACAAACCCTAGATCTCCTTTCAGTTCAGCCACTTCCAACCATGGGAATTCTCCCAAACTTTGGCCGAGTGATCAACAGCTCCAATAGGGAACTTGATCCAAAGATGGGTCAATTCTGCCCAGCCAAACCCCATTAACCCTATTTTCCCTTTCTAAACCCCTACCCTAGTTTTTATCCTTTTTCTCTAAAACCTTGCTGCCGATTCTGTCTTAGCTTGTTTGGTTTGCTGAATTCAACTTAGTACTTCACTAGAATCAGCAAATTAACACCTCTTCTTAACCTTAACCCTAGTTTTCCCTTTATTTCCCCATTACTTGCTGCCGATTCTGTCCACACCTTACTGGTTGCTAATTTCAGTTTATTAGTTCACTGATTTTAGTAAATTAAAAATCTAACATTAACCCTAACTTCCATGCCCTAAATCCCATAGAACCCTAAATCTAAATTAGCCTTTCCTTGGTTTTAAACCCTAAATTGAGTCACCCTTTGGATAACAGATCCTGGTTTGGTTCCTAGGACTACATTACTCCTCCATGCTTAAGCCTCCAAGTGTTCCAAACAAGCTTGTAACATTTTATCTCCATTTATCATCCTCCGCATCTAGTCTGAATCGGAGGCGTGGGCCTCTCGAGTAGCCTGAATGGGAGGGGACACATGCACTATTGTTGGCATTCTGTGCAGCATGATCGAACTGAGTCTTGCTGTAGATGCATTGATGTAGTCCCCAACACTGTTTTGTACCAAGAAATGGAGCTGATTTGGCCAAAAAATCTGGAATGCTAGGGTTTTCTAGCCATTTCCCTCATGGTCAAAATTGTCAAACACTTGGAACCTCATGAAATGGGTTGAAATTTTGACCCATTTTGATCGAAACCTTGCAATTATTATACGTTAAGCTATCGTTTCGCAGAAACAATATGAAAATTTTGAACGGAACTGAAATTCGACTGAAATGGTAAATCTGCTGAGTCATCCTCCACATCTAGTCTGAATCGGAGGCATGGGCCTCTCGAGTAGCCTGAATGGGAGGGGACACATGCACTATTGTTGGCATTCTGTGCAGCATGATCAAACTGAGTCTCGCTGTAGATGCGTTGATGTAGTCCCCAACACATTTTTCTATCCACATGCCATTTCGTTTCGATCTTTGAAACCGAAATATTTTGCAAGATTTTGGTGGTTTCTACCAAAATCTTGAACCATGGTCTGGAGAAGCTTTAATGCCTTTGAAGTACTGTTAGATGTATGGAACCTTGGTGGGTTCCTTCTGAAGGGCCTATTGGATGTAGTTAATGGTTTGCATTTCAGAAGGGTATTGCATTGCAGTGCCAATCCTTCTGGAGGCCCTTAAGATGCATGTTGTTTTTACTTATTCAATTTTTGTCTGTTTTGCAATCTAATGTGCAAAACTTGATTATTACTGTTGGCATGAGCCAGCAAACCATTGAACTTTCATCTTTTATTTCCTTAGGCTAGGAATAGATTGGGAGTCTTATTCTTTCCATTCAATTGGTCTTGCACTTTTAAACTATTCTTTCTCAGGTTGGGACTTCAGGAGCTGGTTATATTTGGTCATTTTGTGAGGGAGGACATGAAGAAGAATGGAGGCATTCAATTGCTCCCATTCCTGCTGATAAGCTTTCAGAGTTGGCACGTGCTACTCATGAAGAACTAAATTTATCTATTCAAGATGGCGGTAATCTTCCACCTTCTGGAGAGCTAATACATGATTCTGATGGCACTATTTCTGAAGATGATGATAATGAAGATTTTAAAGATGATTCTGCCTACTTTGAGAAAGAGGTGATTTATATGGGAATAAAATACCGATAGGCATTCCTTATATTATCTACCTAACCTCAATTTTGAATTTCATAATTTGCAGGTGGCAGCCACTTTTCTTAGGGCTGTTCATGAAGGAGTGGAACAGGACCATGTTATCCTAGAAGTGAATTCGCTTCGGTAAGTTCTGCATTTTTTTAACCCTTCTATTAATAGGTTCGGTACAATATTTATTGGCTATTGTGTATCAGAGGATTAACATTTCTGATTTAATTCTTATGGTCTCCTGGATGTGAAAATCTCTGAAGTATTATGATACGTATTGCCTGTTGACCATGTGACCCTACATTTGTTTTTGGGCCTGAATCTGTGGTCTATGTACCCTGTTTATGTAAATTTTATTTTATAGAAATATATGGATTTGCAAGATGAAGGATTAACATAGCTTGTATTCAAGAGACTAGGTGGAAGAGTAAAAAAAGCTAAGGAGTTTGATGACTTTAAACTTTGGTGTATGGGGGATAAAAGTAGTAGATATGGAGTGGGCATAGTAGTGGATAAAGATTTAAAAAATGATGTTGTGGATGTTAAAAGATATGGTGATAGGATTATATCCATCAAGCTTGTGTTGGAGAAAGAGGCTGTCAATATAATTTGCACTTACGCATCCGTAGTGGGATTGGATGAAAATAGTAAGATGCCATTTTGGGAGCACATGGATGGATTAGTTCAAGGTTTTAGTCAAGGAGAAAAGAGTATCATAGTGGGAGATCTGAATGGACATGTTGAAAGTGATTGTAGACGCTATGAAAGAGTACATTGAGGATATAGTTTTGGAGAGAGGAATATGGAGGGGACTTCAGTTTTATAGGACAGTTATACAACCGGCTATGATGTATGGTGCGGAATGTTGGGCAGTTAAGAAGCATCATATAGACAAACTCAGTGTAGTGGAGATGAGGATGTTGAGATGGATGAGTGGCAAAACTAAGAAGGATAAAGTAAGGAATGATCGTTTTAGAGCTGATTTGGGTGTAGTTCCGATACATGATAATCTACGAGAAAGTCGTTTGAGGTGGCATGACCATGTTCAACGGAAGCTTGTGGATGCTCCAGTACAGAGGAGCGGTTTGATTCAGATTGAAGGAACTAAAAGAGCCAGGGGCAAACCTAAAATGACATTAGGAGAAGTGGTGAGAAAAGACATGCATAGCTTAGGCCTTATATCAAGTATGACGTTGAATAGAGCTGATTGGAGGGCAAAGATCCATGTAGCCGACCCCATTTTGTTGGGATAAGGCTGAGTTATTTTTGTTTCCTTGTTGCAGGCTGCTGAAATCAACAAACCAGCAGCCTTTTCAACACTGATTTATCAGGAATATATTTCAAATATGGGCCTGTTGCAGCCAAACTGATCTTTAATTCATTGGCTGATATCTAGGAGTTTTGGTATTGCCGTGCATGCCTTCATGGTATTGCAAAATAATCTGATGGTAGTGATTGTTAAACTTGGAGAGAATCCGTTCATTCATTTTCTTCTGCTGTTCAGGCTTCAGACTTCATTTTTTTTTGGTGAATAAATAATGTATTACCAACGAGAAGAAAGAGGGAAAAAGGGGGGGGGGGAATATACAAAGGGAGAAGAGGGGGAAGGGGAAGTGAACCAACTAACGGGTTCTCAAAATAGAGCTATCTAAATCCCAGGATACAACAATATGCCTGTTCCTTGGGGTGTCCGGAATGGCCTTCAAAGGCAAAACACCAAGCTTGGAGGAGACGCAAAAAAAGATGGCTTTCCAAATCAAGTCGAACGAACGAGAATTGGATGTCCATCTCCTAAGGTTTCTTTCCATCCAAATGTGAACAGGGCCGCACCAAACACAAGTTTGCCAATAGTGTCGCATATAGTTTGCCCAGGAAAACTCATGTCCAACCAAAGCCACTCTCTAGCAAAGGGGAGTGGTCTCCTTTTGCGAGGCCAAATAAAAGAAAGGGCTTTTTTCCAGATGATAGAAGAGAAGGGGTAGTCAAAAAATAGGTGGCCAATGTCTTCATGGCCGGTCCAGCAAAAGATACAAGAGGGGGAAACTAGGATTCTTCTGTGGAGAAGGAAATCTTGGGTTGGGAGGCGAAGTCTGAGGGTTCTCCAGGCTAGGAAGCTATGTCTAGGGATGTGACCTTTGAACCAGACTAGCTTGTGCCAAATGACAGTCGGGGCTTGGGATCTAGCTAGGTTCCAGGTTGAACTGAAGGTGAAGAGGCCATTCGGGGAGGGAAGCCAGATGATCTCCGCATGGGTTGGGGGGGGGGGAGGGGGGAAGGGGTGGGAGGGAGTTCCAGAAACGGGAGAAGGTGGGGGGGAAGGGGAAGGGGAAGGGGGAGGGCGGGGGTCCAAGTGCCATGGGCAATGATCTTGTCCAGACTTCATATTATCATAACCGTTTGGTGGTTTAGTGTTGACATTTTATTTGTTATTGTTTAGGTTTCAAGTTGATATTCTGACCTAATTGTCTAAGACAGCACCTTAGTCTATTCACTGACCACCAAGAAATATCATACTTGTCTACTTGTCTAAATGGTTTGGTATTTTGAGGGTTGATTCTCCTATGGATTTTGATTCAAACTCCAAGGGCCCTTTCGGTTGTGATTTACTACTAGGGTTTATTTCTGGATATCATAGTATGACCGAAATTTTAAAATTTTTAGTAATTTTCCTTCTATTTTTCTGTATCTGCTTTTATCACTTCTGAAGAGGGTTATGAGTCGATTATTGAACCATATGACTTCTGTTAATTTGGATATTGCCTAAAAATTCTAAATTTTTATGTACTTTAGAAGGCGTTATTGGTCATAAACTGTGCATGTTGCTACACTTGTTTGAACATAGATGACAGCATAGTTATCAAGGCGGCAAGGCGACCATGGCGTTTGAGGGCCTTCCTAAGCGCCTTGGCGATAGGGTGGCCTCAAGGTGTCACTTTGGCGAACAAGACGTTCTAGTGTTCTTTTTTTTATATAACCATTTTATTAGGCATAAATAGCATATTAATTTTTATATAATTCTACTTGTATCCTAAATAAATATGAAAGAATTGAAGTATATAATCAAGGAATTGCAAAATAGCATAATCATGACATGCAGGCTAAGGGTAGGGCATATCTGCAAACACCTTAAAGACCTCCATGGAAAAGAGGGAAAGCTAAAACGAAACGAAAAGACCTCTCTCCTAAGTCCATCCAAATGCAGCCAAGAGAGCGGCCCAATCAAAAGTTCAAAACCATTCATAAATATGAAATATTTACAAGTTCTGGTATTGTGATCACTTCATTTTAGTCCAATAAAGAAATCATTCAATTCTATGAAAAAAAAGGAGGAAAGAAAGAAAGACAAGATTGAATGAAGTTAAAGGAACTGTTTGTTACTCCACAGTCCACGGTCCTCTTTAGAAACAAACAAAAGAACATACAAGGCTGGAGATGTCGATGGAGAGTGGAGAGGTTAGAAGGGGTTTAGGTTTAGAAGGAAAAAAGAAGAAAAAAAAAAGCACAATACTTACAAGGCTGGAGATGTCGCCGGTGGGGGTGGATGCTCGAGATGGGGGTGTCGGTGGAGAGGAGAGGTTAGAAGTTAGAACCAAGGTACTAAAACTCGGGTCTCGGTACCAACTCAACTCTTGGAAAAACCGAGACGAGTCGAGATCTCGCCGAGTTGGTGCATTTTTTTTTTTCAACTCGAAGCCTCAACTTTGGGTCAACCCGAGATCTCGCCGAGATATGTCGAGTTTTGTCCAATTAGGTAAGGTATTTAAGTGGTAGGTGGGTTAAAATAATGGGTCGAAACCGAGATCCGAGATCTCGCCGAGATATTGCACTTTTGATACTCATAGGCAGTCTCGGCTCGGCTTTTCCAAAAACCGAGAAACTCAGCGAGATCTCGAACTATGGTTAGAACTTAAAAAGGGGAAAGGGGTTTAGATTTTAGAAGGAGAAAGGGAAAAAAAAACACGATACTTACAATTAGCCTCGCCGGACGCCAGTGGAGGATGGAGACTGAGAGGGAGGACTGAGAACTTGAGAAGGAGTCGAAGGACTGAGGTCTGAGCTCTGACAGAGTCGCTGCAAGTCGTCGCCTCGCCGGACGTCGGTGGAGGATGGGGACTGAGAGGGAGGACTGAGAAGGAGTCGAAGCCTTGAAGGACTGAGGTCTGAGCTGAGCTCTGTCGGAGTCGCTGCTGCGCTGCTTCTTTTCTCTTTCGTTTTTTTCTTTTTGATTTTGGTATGTCCCGCGAAGGTGATTAGGTGAATCGAGTTTGGCATTGGTATTTAGGTTTTGGTTTTTTTTTTTTTTAAGTTTAACACATGATTCCATGCTTCTCACAGCATGGAACCAAAAATGTACAACCAATGACATATTTTCAATTAGAATAACTTAAAGTACATAAAAAAAAGTTAAAAAACAACACCAAAAAGCGACTGCCTTGCTCACAAGGCGTCCTAAGGCGTCGCTTTGGTCGCCTAGGAGATGCCTTGGTGACCAAGGCAGTCGCCTTTCTCACATACCATAAGGCGCCCCATCGCCATACCCCCAGATTTCCACCTGGACGCCAGGGCGACGCCTTGATAACTATGGATGACAGTCCAGTCTGGGAGCTACTTGTACCACTAGAAAGAGCAGTAGTAAGTCTAAATTCTCATGCTGAAACTTTAATTTTTGTGAAGATCCTCTGGTCCTCTGGAATTCTAGGCTCTATTTGGAGTCGGGGGCTGCTCAAGGAATTAGTATCTCAATTATCTTAGTTTAATAGCTTCAGACCTTTTTTGCTGCCTGTCCAACCAAATTGCCCATTTATATTTTACCTGGTAATGAGAGCCATCATATAATTCAGAAGTTTCTAATGATCTCATGCGTAAAGTGAGTGAACAATATGTCACACAGGTTAGTGGGTATGGCTTGGACCTTTCCTGGATTAGCCTCACACCTCATCAAGATACAGAAAATCCCAAAATAGTATTTATAGAAGTGCACTTCTTCAAGTTGATTTTTAACTTTCCTTGGCATCACCAGTTTTCTGGTCCAGTGGTTCTTTTCTAGCAGCAGGCCAGCAGCTACAAGAATAGAATCTCCAATAATGGTCCTTCATGGTTATACTCATCTTGATTAGAACCATGTAGCATGTCTTTTTTCTGGGGCATCCTCCTCCTTTCCCAGATCACCTCCATGATCCTTGCAATAGAAAAGATTCTTTTTTTTGTTATAGCATGGAACCCCTCACATCCAAGTTAATCAACATCCTTGGTTCCAGTCATGAAGGACTCACCACAAATGTTTAGCCTTTAGTTTTAGCTGCTGTGGACTGTCAAAGACTACTAGTAAATTTTCTGGTCCCTTTTTCCTTGTTTGTTGATGAATTCGACTGTTTAGTTTGTGAGGTTGTATGTCTCAACCTTTGGTGTCCCTAGATTATGGTATTCATATCAAATAAGAGATGTTCCCTCTTTCTACCTTTGTATATACATATGATCTCTCAAATAGCTTCGTCAAGTTCTTATTGCTGTCATTACTTTGTTCATTGTGTAGAAGTTGTGGCATGTTCCTTTTACTTACCCTTGGTACTTTTTACTTGATTCATGGGCTGAACTTTGTTGCAGTGGCTGAAACAGGCACCTGAAGAAGATGAAGACGAAGACGAGGACAACTAAAAAATCAAAGCATGATGGATCATTCACCATTGATTCTCTAACCAAATGGACTTGCCTAAAAGTCATTAGACAAAGGTGCTTAATTTCCCAGCAGCAAAAGCTTCTGCAAAATCTCTCGTGTCAATACCTGATCTGACTTGCCCTCTTCATGCCCACATGGTACCATCATCAGCATTGACTTACATATTTACAGCAAACAATCAGAGTAACCCAACTTTGTCATCATGGACCAATGATCTAGAACACACAAATTGCGGACTTGAAATAGATGCTTCAGCTGTTTAGAGCTCAATGTAAAAGTGTCCCAAATTGCTTTGGAGGATAAACCTTTCATTCTGATATAGATTTGGTGCTTGACATTTGTAGGTTAGCATTCAAGTTTGCAATTGGGCGTTCATATTGACTACATGCTATTGTCCATTTTTAGAGGTGAACCTCTGAGTTTTTGAGTGGGTTCCCACAAGGAGAAAAACTCAAAAAGCAGCAATGGAAGAGGTTCTATATACATATCCATCCTATCCTACGATAATGATGAGTATTCTCTTCCATGGGTCGACCTTTCTTCTACAAATCTCTTATAATATTTCTCTTTCAGTACGTGTAAGAATCATATTTTGGGTGAAAGGTAAGGTAACATTGAATGATTGAGTGAGAGGTTCAAAGCTATGCATGGGAAGTAGGACTTCAAGTGAGGGTCGCTTCTCTGAATGCCATTTCTTCATGCCTATTATTCCAAATCTTGTAAAAAGTGGAAGAATTTGAAACACGACTTGGTTTCGATTCCAACCCAGGAGAAATTACATCATGCAAAATGTGCATGCATGAATTGAATCAGTGGGGGTACTCACTCTATGGGAACATCTATTAGCTTTTAAGATAGAAATAAAATGATAAAACATTAATTCTGTTTGTATTTATATTTTTTGTATGTCTTGTTTTCTCCAATGTAAGACACCTCCATCAAGATGTCTCTGAATTTTCCCATGATCTCTGTTTCACAATTTAACGTTAAAGGTTTAAGGTAGTAGGAGAAGAAGATGATTTGCTAGAAAGGAGGGAGACGGCCAGAGAAGATCGTAGATATTGATTAGACCTGTGTGGAGAATCAAGATGATGGAGCTTATGGTTGTGATAGACATACATTATGTTTGATTCTTGAAGTTTATTTAAAATTCTGTTTTAGACTTGAATTTTAAAGGACATGTAATTTTGATTAATTTGAGTTTTTAGATGATGTAATAGTTAGTAAAATTTTTAGTACTATTAGAGACTTGAATTTAATCATGTTAATTGAATGGATATGTAAAGAGACTTCTGTTACAATTATGTTTTGAGGTTACACAATGACTTATAGTTGGATTCACTCCGGTTCACACTTCCTAAGACATATGATCTTGGGATTGTTAACGACTAAACTCCTGGATGGATTTAGGGGCGTTACAACCATAATAAAAGATCTGCAAACGGCATGAAAAGAAGTCATTTAACTTAAAGTAGTATACAGTAATGCAAATAAGAATGACAAATAGTACCGTAATGCTAACACAAGAGTTGACGGAGAGAGAAGAGGAGTTTAAGGAGACCCATATTTTGAGAGTGGAGGAAATTGAGCAGGAAGAGTGAACCTCTTCGAGATCCTTTGAAGAGATTTCTCAATATGACGATTTGAAGCTTCTAGACTTACGAGATTATGTGAGACTTTTTAAAAGTTCTCTGATGAGGCTTCATAGGAGCAACTAGACTTATTCGATGGAGGTGTAGAGTTATATATGGGGAAGATGCATCTTTAAGGCATTTGTCCCAAAGCGAGATTCATCGTTTGTCCAAAGCTTTTGAGCTTTTTTGACAGGAGGAAGATCCTTGTATTTGCCTCATTTTGACATGGAGAGGAGATGGAGTAGAGAAGGGAATAGAAATGGGATGGAGGAGGTCAAAGCATGGAGTGGAAAGGAGAAGGAAGGAAGAATGACTAAAAAGGAGTGAAAAGAAGAAGTGGCAGTGTTTATGGTGATGATGGCAATGGCAATGGCAGTGGTGATGGTGGTGGTGGTTGAAGTTGCATTGGAGGTGGTGTTTTATTTTGAACATGAAATTACTGCTTTGCCCATCAAATTAATCATGTGCTCATTAAAGAACAACTTTCCACCTTATTTTTGGGATAAAAGAGCTTCAAATTGGAGCTTATTGTTTTTTTATTTCTCATCAAAATTTTTTTTTTTTTTTTGTTGTTCTAAAGAACACAAAAAAAACAGAGAACAACAGCAACCATAAACTTATCCCAATTAAATGGGGTCGGTTACATCAATCTAAATTTAAAACATGTTTCCTCTTATTGACTGGCTTAAATGTCATTTTATGTAAGAGGTGGGTGTTGGGGGGGGGGGGGGGATCACAGTATATGACGTGGTTGAGATAGGCTTAAAATTCTGTGGTTATCAAGAACTTTCTTTATCCATTCAACTGTTAGAATGCCCAAATGAATGGTGATTCTGCAAAACTAGGTGTCTCAGCCAGAAGATATGCTTTAGCCACATTTTCTTTCTGCTTTTCAGGAACCCAATTGCTTCAAGCCGGTGGTTGGAACTTT
>NW_025317916.1:0-22345 GCF_018873765.1 Telopea speciosissima
TTTCCTCTTTATTTATTTAGTTGTTTGTATGTGGTTTAGTCCCACATTGCTCATGTACATATGTTTATTCTTTTATTACTCTTATAAATAAAGAGGTGCTTGGGGTGACTCAAGTTATCCAAGCCTTTCCCTAATTTTAAATCTCTCAACATGGTATCAAAGCTGATTTTGAATTAGGGACCAACCCCATCGATTTTTTTTCCTCCTTCTTCTCTCCTCCATCGTTTTTCCCTTCTTCTCCCTCCTTGTTTCTCCTTTGTTCTCCCTTTTTCCTAAGGGCAGCACTACAGAGGTGGTCGTATGAATTAGGTGCTGCCCCTCCCAACCTCTTTTTATGTTTTCTCCATGATCAATTCCTGCTCAATAGCTGCTGGACTCTACTGCGGTTTTGAAGTCTTCAAGTTTTTTTTAGAAGATCAGCCCCTACCATTATTGCAGGCTGTTCTTCCCTTATTGGAGCTTCTTCAACACCCTTTCCGGCATCTATTCAGCATATATATCCTCCTTCATTGAAGACCTCCACTCCCAATTGATCTCCATCTTGGGTTTTCCAAAACCACGACAATTGTCGACTTTAGGTGTGGGGCTGCTTGTTGCTGCTACACTTTGGCTCTACTTACAGCAGGGCTGCTTCTACACTTACAAGGACACACTCAGGCGCAATTTGGGCTTTCACGAGTTCAGTTTTGAAGACCTCTCTAAGATCGATATACCATCACGGTGTTTTTTCAAAACCACGACATCCATCGATCTTGGGGGCTGTTGCTGCCTATTGGACCTATATTTCTGCAGGTTATTTTCTCCATTATACGGGTCAATCGACTTGATTGCTGCTATTTACTGCAGTTTTATCCCTCTCTTGTCCCTTTATCGATTTCCACAATTCAGGTTTTTTCAAAACCATGCAAATATCGATATAGGGTTCTTCTTGTCTTTGCTGGTTCTGATTTTGGAGAGGTGATTCAGCCTTTAATTTGAGGATAGTTTTGGATTAATTTGCTTCCAGTATGGGTGATTCGATCGCTTCTTGACCACTTGAGCGATCGCTTTCATGATGGTCACGATAAGCAGTACCACAACTTCCCACCAAATCCTATTAAAGCTGGATGGCTTGATTTATCTTCTATGGTCGGATCGCCTCTTTTGCTATTGCAGGCAGTGGTCTCACGCGATCATATTAATGGCACTTGGGTTATGCCCTGCGAGCAA
Source organism: Telopea speciosissima (assembly GCF_018873765.1). NCBI lineage: Eukaryota > Viridiplantae > Streptophyta > Magnoliopsida > Proteales > Proteaceae > Telopea > Telopea speciosissima. The sequence goes on from NW_025317916.1 coordinate 1,210, forward strand.
GGGACTGCTTTCAGGAAAAGTGGCTTGCCAATAATGGTGTTACGATGTTTTATCGATAGGCTCTATGACTTGATTTACAAAGATAACTTTCTTCTTACGGATATGGCCTCTGATTTGGGCTGCATCTGAGGAAACATATGGGCAGCTTGGCAATGATGCCCAATATGAAATCCGGAAGAAGGTCCTTCCACGCGCTCAGGAGAACTTTCGGTGTCAAAATACTATGCTACTCTCTCGCGATCTGTGGAAATAGTTGGACCATTTCTCGGACTTTCACCCTACTACGATGGGCTGATATTGCTTCCTATAAGAAGCACGTGGATAAGATCGAGTCTATGACTTTTTGGCTGGTTTGAATGTGGGTATGATCGAGATCCGTGTTCGGTGTTGGAGCCATAAGCCTTTTCCCACACTTGAACAATCATATGCATTGGTGTCTTGAAGAGAACCAGGAGGGCTGCTATGTTGCACCCTCCTATTACCGTGCAGATCGGCTCTCGAGGCTGCCTTTGCCACTCCGCTCCCCAGTGGCACTTTGCTTCTTTGGTGATTACTGCTGAGGGAATGTTGTTTGTGAGCAACATCATAACCCTATCACACCAAAGAGGTGCTAAAAACCGTGGGAAACCGGCTGATTTTGAAGCAAAGGGCTGCCAGACCGAGAATAAGGCAAAGACGAGGCCCATCAAGCGAGACTATTGCGCGGCCCTGCTCACGGACCTTGGTCTATCCCAGGAGGATCTCACAGCTCCTACATATGCTAAGGTCTTTACGTTGCACTGCCTCTACTACATCGACTCGCCAATTCTTACGCTCCTTGATTCGGTTCACACGTGCCCGGGTATTCCATTTGGAGGTCATTGTGCCTCTGTAGCTTCCCATCCTTGGATCATAGATTCTGAGCTACGGATCATATGACGGTCCTCTAGCTGTTTATAAATACTCTCCCACTTCGGGAAAGATAAGGTTAAAGTGGCGGATGGTTCTCTTTCTTCCATATCCGGAAAGGAATCATCAACTGCGCTCCTCTCTTCCCTTGACTTGCTTTTTGCACATTCTAATTTTACTACTAACCTTCTTTCCATTAGTAGTATTACTAAGTGATCTTAAGCTGCAAAGTCATTTTTTTTCCTTCTCATTGTGTGTTTCGAGGATCGGAGTGCGGGAAGGCGATTGGATTGGGTAAAGTGCACGGTTGTGTGTATCCCGCTTGATGACGGTCGGCTTCTCTCCACTCCATTACATTCTCCATTACACTAGAACTCCATGGTCTCTTCGAACTCTACCAATGGCACTCTAGGTTAGGTCGCCCCCTTTAGGAATCTTAGCTCATTTATTTCCTAGTCGAGTAGCCTTCGTACTAAGGATGACTTTTTTTGTGAGGCTTGTGTTACGCCCAAGCGAGACACGTTCAAATTATCCGATTTCTAATAAAAATAGTTCTTTTTGTTTTAATTTGGTGCATTTTGATGTTTGGGGCCGTAGTTGTAAACCTTACATTTACGGCCACCGATGGTTTGTTTCTTTCATTGATTGTCATTTTAGGCATACATGGGTATATCTTTTACATACAAAAAATCAAGTTTTTTCATGTTTTCAGCATTTTCATAAGATGATTCAAACTCAGTTCCAGGCTACTCTCAAAGTATTAAGAAGTGATAATGGAGCAGTATACGGAATCACAATTGCAAAAATATTTGGTGACCATGGCTTCCTTCATCAAACTAGTTGTGTTGATACCCTTGCCCGAATGGTGTGGCGAAAGGAAAAATCGCCACTTGCTAGAGATGGCCAGGGCTTTGATGTTTGCGAGGAATGTCCCATCTCAATATTGGGGGGATGCGGTACTCATTGCCGCCTATCTCATCAATAGGCTGCCCTTTAGGGTTCTTAACTCTTGTAGCCCCTCCGATGTTTTAATGGGAAATTCCTCCTTTATTGTGCCACCCAAGGTCTTTGGTTGTGTGTGTTATGCTAGGGATACTAGATCTCTTGGCAAGCGGAACCTCGGGGACTTCGTTGTATTTTCTTGGGTTATCCTCCCAGGCCGAAGGTTATCGGTGTTACCATCCCCATTCCCATTTGGACCATGGTTAGTATGGATGTTATTTTCCATGAGTCCCTTTCTTACTATTCTTCGCTACCTCTTGAGGAGAGTTCTAGTGAAGATGTGCCTTTGAGATTCCTCTACCGGAGGTTCCTCGTTTCTGTCAACCTACTTTATCACCACCCACATTTGCTGCCTTGACTACTTTGGATGCCCAACTTCCTCTGGTTGTTCCTCCCTCGCGATGGGAATCGCTACGGGGGAGACCATAGAAAATAGTGTTGCTAATGTTCTATCCAGGGAGGTGACTCTGTCCAGAGGACTATTGGTGAATTTCATAAGAGAATCGACAACTCCAACATCATCACCTATACTGAGGCAGATCCAACGAGGGCAATTGCAACCCACCTGTAGCACCGATTACCTATCCATTACCGGCTCCAGGACCCGAATCCTTCATCTCCTGGTAATCCCTCTCCTTTCGACCTACCTATTGCTCATCATGAAAGTACTAGGACTTGCACTTTACATCCCATATCTCGCTTTGTTTAGTATAGTTCTCTTTCTCCTTCTTTCCAGTGCTTTTGTATCCTCTCTTGTATCTATTCCTAAAAATTAGCGGGAAGCATATACAGGATGGAAAGTGGAAGGCTGCAATGTTGGAAGAAATGAGAGCACTACACAAAAATAACACGTGGGATCTTGTGGCACTTCCTCCAGGGAAAAATCGAATGGGATGTAAATGGGTCTTTGTGGTAAAGCGAGAAGGTGATGGTTCGATGGATCGGTATAAGGCACGTTTGGTTGCAAAGGGGTTTACTCAAACTTATGGAGTTGACTACCGAGGAGACCTTTGTACCGATGCAAAGCTCAACACTCTCGGGGGTGTTATTATCTTGTCTTTACGTAATCTTGGGTGGGATCTTGGTAGTTAGATGTAAAGAATGTCTTCCTCCATGGGGAGCTTGAGGAGGAGGTATATATGGACATTCCACCAGGCTTCTACGATGGCGGGACTAGGGGCAAAGTGCGTAAGTTGAAAGCGTTCTCTATATGGGTTGAAGCGATCACCTAGGGCACTGGTTCGGGCAGATTTCATAAGGCTATGATTTCACAGGGGTTATAAGCGAGCAATGCTGATCGGCACTTTGTTCATCGGGACGAGTTGGTGACAAGGTTACTCTACTCATAGTCTATGTGGATGATATCGTGGTATTTGGTAATGATAATCTTTCTTTATCCGGATTTGAAGCTTCTCCATGGCCGTGAGTTTGAGGTCGAAGATCTAGGTTCTCTCAAATATTTTCTAGGGATAGAAGTTGCTCGCTCTTCAAAGGGCATCTTTCTTTCTCAAAGAAAATATGTCTTGGATCTATTGACCGAGACAGGGCTGCTAGGTTGTCATCCTTGAGATACTCCTATGGAGGCCACTTTATAAAACTTAGGGAGAAAGAGGGTGAACCTGTTGACAAAGGTGGTTATCAATGAAGTTTAATATTTCGCGATATCTCGGTATCTCGGGCCTCCTGAGATATCCGAGATACCAAATATCGCAAAATATGACCAAAATATTGCATTTTTCTGCAATATTTCGGGGTCCATCTCGGGGTATTTGGCCATATCTAGGCTTGAAACTTACGTGGACAGCCTTATTTAAGCTTAATAAACACATTTAAACCATAAAATTGTAAAAATGTGAATTCAAATTGGTGTTTTGGGCTTGCACCCTTGATTGACATACGATGCCGACCCTAATGTATAAATAGTTAAATACATAGATTAGGCGGTTAATATTTAATAATAGTATTTAACTTCATCACATATCAAGTTAAAGCCAATACACATTGATGAGTACCATGATTCTCATAAACTCCATAATATTCAATAACTCGCTTAAAGCCTTAAAGCGATACACTAAGTGTCGAAAGTTAGTAAGTCCCAAGACTTCAGAACTCATGAGTCACAACTCACAAGTTCATAGATCAATGAAATCACAACTTAAGTTACAAATTACAAGAGCTAAGCGCTAATAGTAGTTGTTGTGCCTCCCTGGATCAATCCCACTCATGCCTCATTTGCCGAGTCGACGTCCATTGCTTTTACGTTTGAAGGACATATGTGGACCACGGTATAGAATCGGAGAAGAAAGCGAGTGTAGTCATCCACAAGTGTCACGTAAATGGAATCATCAACATCGTGAGGTAACCTATCCTAGGATATAAACTAGGGTTACCAATCGATCCATGCAGTGAAGAAGATGATCCACTGGGATATGATGTTAGCGCCGGTAAGAGAGGCGATGGCATTGGCGCATGTATGGTGGTGAGGTTGGTAGCTAGGTCCGCCTAGGGTATCGCAAAGATGTTATCTACAAAAGATGATTCAAGTATGTCCTTGGGGATGCGGGATCGTAGTCGTAGTCCCCTACCCCACTAAACTACCCATATGATGATGATCCATATCCATATCCACCGTAAGGTTGTGATGCACCATAATCCGATGCCAATGGAGTGGTATGTGCGTCAAAAGATGGGGCACGCCAATGTCCAGTCGGTCCTCCCTCCCTATCACCCATACTCAAACCACCAACAGAGCTAGATAGGTTATCAATGTCCATGTGATCAGGTTGCAACTGTGTTTGTCGACCCCTACGCTTCCTGTTGTATGTATGTAGGGGGGCCTCTTGAGGGTAGGGGTACGGGGGCACGTGCTCCGTGGTCCGTATTTTGTGTGGCATGATCAAACTGTGTCTCTCCAATGAATCGGAGTGGCTCTACAGGTGCCATATCCTGGGCCTCCTGGCCTACCACATAACGCTCTCGCATGCCGTCAAATTCTTCACCAGCATCACCACCACCAACATCACCACCGCCAGCATCACCATCACCACCACCAGCATCACCATCATCACCATCATCATCATTTGAGGACTTAGACCAGGTCTTCATCATCGCGAATATTGCCGCTAATTAAGTTTAGTCGGAATGGTACGGGTGAGGCTTCCTCTTTGCATGTATCTCGACCCTCGTCGGACCATATACTCGTCCACATCGGACCAATCTCGGAAGCTATCGTACGGGTCGGGCCTCACCTCCCTCCTCATCCAACACTCGGCTCACCTCTATCCCTCACCCAATCCACAATAGGGTCTTCATCGCTCCTGAAAGGCCAACTTGAAAGATGTCGCTAGATCAATGGTGCCCTCTCGTCCCTCATCTCCCATGCGTATGTGTTGCAGTTTCAGCCTTAAGTTGTATTGCACATACACCATGTCAGATAAACGTTGAGACCCCAATCTGTTGCGCCTCTTGGAGTGGATGAGTGCAAAGGTACTCCAGGTTCCTCTCACAATCGGATGCGAGAACATGTTTGGGCAAGGACTTTAATTGCTATTCTTCTTAAGTTTTCAGCCGATTCCCATACAACACCCACCATTCAGTGCATTACAAGTTTACAACAAAAAAGACATGTGTCAAATGTTGTTTCAACTTTCAACTTTCAAATTTCAATACATATGTAATTTAAAACTTAAAAGAATTACCGCATCATCACGTGCTCTGCCTTGTATCGCACCTCGGTTCCAAAACTTCCCAATGCATCCCTAAATACCTTGATCTACACCCATGTGGAAAATTAGTAAGTACTTCTTCACTACTTATTTGAAAGCATCGATAAGTTGAGTTTCCAAATGAACTCACCTCATTGTTGCAAATTGCTTGTGAGCGCACCATTGGCTCCAACTTCTTCACTACTTGTTTCCAAAGATCAATAAGTTGAGTTTCCAACCCAAGCCTATTGTTATATTGATACTTAGGGTTAGTAGTATCTTGAAATATGACATATAGAATAGAGGTATTGTCAAATGCATAGGTAATTAGTAAATAATAATATTATGAATTAGTAAACATAAAGCAAATTTACTCACCAGCCTTATGCAGTTGATGCATAAGTTGATTCTCCCAGCGAGCATTTATGATATCTAAGAAGTGTTTGCTATTGCGAGGAGCCACACTATAGACACTATCTTTCATCAAATCTATTGCAAAGATATAGGATTTGGCATGGTTGGGCCCTTGAGAGCGAGTACAACATGTAGAACTTTAACTACGGCTCTAAAACTTTCACCACTTTGCTTAGTTTGGTCAGAAGTCCTCGAGATGACATCGTTGCTTGTGCTTCCCTCCCATTTTGAGTCTTGGAACCCTTCCATTCAAACCATCCTCGAAGCAAACATGCTTCTCGGCCAGCCTTCTTTGTCTCAATGCTTTTGAGGGCAATGTAGTTGGTGGCAAATCTTGTGATGCCAGGCCTAACCAAGTCACCCCCACATTTTTTCCTCAATAGATTGAGTGCATAGGAGTGGTTGTATACAAAGTTGGTGACTTGTCTTGCACTTTTAACCACAGTCTTCACCAACTTTAACTTTCCCATATCTTTTAGCATTAAGTCAATGCAATGGGCTGCACAAGGAGTCCAGAAGAGCCGGTACTTACTATTGTTCATCATCTTCTCACCGACCAGCTTGAAGTTACTTCCATTGTCCGTTACAATCTGGACAACATTCTCAATACCCACATCTTTTTCCACTACTTCCTTTAACAATCTGTAAATATATTTTGCATCCTTTATCTTTTTAGATGCATCCCGATTTGAGGAACAACTGTCCTCCTATCACGATAAACCATGAAATTGATGATGGACTTTCTTGTAGGCCAGTCCATCCATCTGCCATTATAGTCACCCCATATGTCTCTCACATATTCCTCATCTCACTAATGTACTCATCAATCTGACTCTTTTGTTGAGGTAGATAAACATTCATTACCTCATATGGGGTGGGGCCCTTGAATCCTGGGCCAGCCTCTGCAGTGGTATCTATCATGGTATCATAATGGGGGCCTTGTGCAGTATTTGCTGGGATGGTATGGTATAGCATCAACTTAGCTATTGATTCTTTAACCAATCCCTTCATCCCCTTCCATGCTCCTTTGATTCTAGGTTGACTGCTTCCTTTCTTCTTATGCAATTTAGGATCGGAATCTTTGATGGTGGTATGCAAAGTCTTGGTAGAGGTGTTGGGGCTGCCCTCACACTTTGTGATCTTTTAAAAGGATTCAAAGTTCTAGGACCTCCAGAACTGCCAGCTCCTCTACTACCCCCTACTCTTTGTCTCTGCTGATCATCTTGAAAACTTACTCTACTCCTTGAAACAATCTGCCTAAAATCCCTAGCCTCCTCTGCTGTTTGTATGTCATCAGGTACTGCAATGTCATCATATCATCATCATCATCATCATCATCATCATCATCATCATTGTATCGTCTTCCTCCTCCCATGAACTCCTCACTGTATCCTCGAGTTGTTCTCTTATCCTTTGCTTGTCGGCCTTCCTCTTCTTTCTTCCCCTCAAACTATCATCAATCTCCTGGCTACTTCGGTAGAGACCATATGACAACCTACAACATCTTTAGATCCTCCGATCGAGATGTTGTTTAAGTCTCTTGGACCCGCCTCCCATAAATTGCATGTGACAATAGTTACATATAGATTTTCTCTTATCCCCATCAATGGGAGTGCCATGTAACCATGCAATGTCACCCCTATCTTTGGTGGCGAGTCTCTCTTGTTCCCTCTGTTCTCTTTGTTCCCTCGCCCCCTTTGTTGACTACTTTCCCCCACCTTTTGCTTGCCCTTCGCACGTTGTCTATCACGATCCGCCATAATGATACTTGTTTACTGCAATGTAAGTAACACAAATAATTAAAATACTTAATGTAGATGCACTTCAATTGGCACTTTTAGATTATAAATACACTTGTATAGTTTTTTAATAGTTTTCCCCTAACCCTTATATTTTTCACATAATTAAAACCAATTTTTTATATATAATGTTAATATAAGTATTGACCTAACACAACAAAACCAAAAATTAGTAAACATAATATACATGTAATGCATTTCAAAACATATAGAAATAACTTTCATATTTTTTCATTATTTTTTAAACTTAAAACTCATATTTTTCCTTATTTATTTCTGTTTTTTTTTCTTTTTCTTTTTTATATATTTTTCTTAATTTTCGAAAAAAATAATTATTTAAGAGCAGAAAAATAAATCCGACACCGTGAAGCCGTAGATCGGCCATTGGTGTCTAACATATATTTAATTCATTACCATCTAAGTCATATTACCCCTAATTATTTCCTATTTTAATTGTAGGAAAATGAATTTTTAAAACCAGAAAATTAGAAGAAAAAAAATACATATGGAAAAAAAATTTCGACACCGTGAGGCTATAGATCGGCCTCCGGTGTCTAACATATATTAATATCATCACCATCCAACAAAATTTGTACGTAGTCTTTTCAAAAAATTAGAGGAATAGAATTTACCTTAAATAGTGGAAAAAGGCTTGGATGATGAGCTTAGATGACCCTCCGATGAGTTTACCGGCGAAAATCCGACAACAATGTGCTTGAACAATGGCTAAAGTGTTGGATGAGAGCTTGGAAGAGTGGAAGAATAGGCAAAAGACTGAAATTCCTTGGCAAATGCAGCTCTCGGTCGAAATATGGACCGAAATCTGCGAAATATTGTATTAAAGCCCCCCTTCACGTGACACTTTAAGCCAAAATACCATATTTCGTCAATATCTCGTGAGATATCGAGATATCGAGATATCGTCGATATCTCATGAGATATCGGCGAAATATGGTATTTTTTCATTTCGACTGATTTCGCATCTCAGTAAGCTCGAGATATACTGAAATTAAGCGATATTTCGCCAATATCGCGAGATTTTGAACCATGGTTATCGCGGTTAGTGGGCAAACTAATCTATCTTTCTCACACCAAACCTGACATAGCGGTTGTTGCAAGTATGGTGAGCCAATTCATGCATGATCCCTATTCCTCTCATATGGATCTTTGTCAGTCATATTTGAGGTATTTGAAGTCCGCTCCAGAAAGGGAATTCTCTTGTCTTCCAATGGTCACGCCTCAAGGTTGAAGCTTATACGATGCCGATTGGGCTGGTTCTCCTGGAGAAAATCTATCTTTGGCTATTGTTCCTTTGTGGGTGGGAACCTTGTCACTGGCGTAGCAAAAGCGAGAATGTTGTGGCAAGGTCAAGTCTTGAAGCCGAGTTTCGTGCGATGGCCCAAGGCATTTGTGAACTTCTATGGCTTAGAGGATTATTATAGGATATTGGTGTTGCTGTCCATATTCCAATGATGCTTTCTTGTGACAATAAAGCTGCCATTAGCATTGCTCATAACCCTGTCCAGCATGATCGCACTAAGCATGTGGAGGTTGACAGACATTTCATCAAGGAGAAGCTTGAAGCTAGCCTCATTTGTGTTCCCTTTGTGAAGTCTACTGATCAACTTGCTGATGTGTTCACTTTGGGGCTGAATAGCAAGCTGTTTAATCCTATCTTAGTCAAGTTGGGCATGCATGATATATATGCTCCAACTTGAGGGGGAGTGCTAGATATGGGCCAGAATACCGTGGGGGGTATTCTGGACTTTTTTCCTCTTTATTTATTTAGTTGTTTGTATGTGGTTTAGTCCCACATTGCCCATGTACATATGTTTATTCTTTTATTACTCTTATAAATAAAGAGGTGCTTGGGGTGACTCAAGTTATCCAAGCCTTTCCCTAATTTTAAATCTCTCATGCAGAGAGGGACGACTATCTTCAAGCGGTACAATCCACCATGTACTTTACCTAATCTAATCGTCTTCCCGAGCCCGGATCCTGAAAAACACGGTGGGAAGGAAAAAAATTTACTTTGCAATTAAGATCACGAGTAATACTACTAATAGAAAGAAGGTTAGTAGTAAAATTAGAAAAATGTAAAACAGAAGACAAAGGAAGAGAAGAAGTACAGTTGATGATTCCTTTTCCGAGATATGGAGGAAAGGGAACCATCAACTACTTTGACCTTGTCTTTCCTGAAGTGGGAGAATAACGATGGAACAGGCTAGAGGAACCGGTCATGTGATCGTAGCTCTAGATTCTATGATCCGAGGATGGGAAGCTACGAACACGGTGACCCCCAAATGGAATACCCTAACCGGGCAAAGTGTGAAGGCGAAGGAGCAATGGAGGTGGCAGTATCAACAGATGTAGTAGAGGCAAGCACCAGCGGAAGTCCTTAGCACACTTAGGAATGCCTGTAGATCATCCCTGGGATAGACCAATGTCGATAGCGGGGCTGTAGTAATAGTCTCGAGTGTGATGAGCCTTGTTCTTTGGCTTTGTCTTTGTCTTGGCAGCCCTTTTTGCTTCGAAGTCAGCTGGTTTCCCATGAAGTTTCCAGCACTTCTCTTTGGTGTGGTAGGGTTTGTGACTGGTGTTTACAAACAACAGTCCTGTAGTAGAATCACCAAGAAAAGCCGGTGCCAGCAGTGCAAGAGTAGCGGGGCAGCGGCCTTGAGGGCTGATCATCAAGTAATAGGTGGGTGTAGCATAGCAGCCCTACGGTTTTCCTCAGAGAGGACACCAAGGCATAGGGTTGTTCAAGTGTGGGAAAAGGCTTATGGCCCAATACTTGAACACGAATCTGGTCATATTCCACATTTAAACCAGCCAAAAAATCATACACCCTGATCTTGTCCACATGCTTCTTATATGAAGCAATGTAAAAATCAGTAGTAGGGTGGAAATCGAGAGTAGTGGTCCAATTGTTGCCACAGATGCGTAGAGTAGCATAGTATTTGGAAACTGAAAATTCTTCCTGAGTAGTATGGAGGACCTTTTGCCTGAGTTCATATACTTGGGCATCATTGCCAAGCTGCCTGTAAGTTTCCTTGCAAGTAGCCCAAATCTGAGAGGCTGTATCAAGGAGAAGAAAATTATGTTGCAGATCTGAAGTCATAGAACCAATCAAGTAGGACATGAGAACACCATTGTTTGCAAGCCATCTTTCTTGAGCATGACCAATCTCAGTTGGCATGACAGTGGTGCCATTAATGTGACCAGTAAGGCCCCGACCAGCAATGGCAAAGGAAGCAGACCGAGACCAAAGCAAGTAATTAGAACCATTCAGTTTGATTGGATTAGTAGGAAAGGTATGAAATTCTGATTTGCCTTGGCCATCACCAACCGAAGTTGCAGTAGAATTAGTTGAGTCACCCATGATCACAGTAGAGAAGCCCAAATCGCAGAGAAGGGCTGTTGTGTGGGAAAAGCCAGTAAAAACTCCAAGAGAAGTGCTGAAAATTGAGGGAGAGACCTCTTTATATGCAGCAATAGGTGTCCCAAAAAATCAGTAGCAACAGAGATGGCAATCCCCTAGATCGACTTTTGCAAGGTTTTGAAAAAAACCCTGATTTGATGAGATCGATGTAGGGGAGAAAGCAATCAAAAACTCAGCAAAAGGGGCTGAAATTTGGGTCGAGTGGCCTTCTAATGGTGCTGGATCACTCCGCCAAAAATCAGCTTCAATGGAAATCTGAAACCCCCAGATCGATAATTGTCAGGGTTTTGAGAAAACCCTGATGTTGGGAAGGATCGATCTGAGGAAACCTTCAAAGAATGGAGACTGGAACTTGGAGAGATCTGCTGCAGGTCTTGATCTTTAATAAGGGGGATTGATTTCTTATTGAGAGATGAAATCAATCCAACAAAAACACTTGAAGCTTCAAATATCGCAGGCAGGGAGGCTGGTTCCTATCGAGCAGAATTTTTTGTCATTGAATGAGGTGATGGAGGGCAGCAATTGGATCTAGTGATCACCTCATCAGTGCTGCCCTATGGGAGAATGGAGAACAAAAGAGAGGAGAAGAGAAGGAGAAGAGAGAAGGAAAAGAGTGAAGAAGAAGAAAAGAGATCGAGAATGGGGCTGTGAAGAACCCTAGTTCGAAACCTGCTCCGATACCATGTTAACAGGAATAAAACTAGAGTAATGCTTGGATGATTAATGATCACCCCAAGCCCTTTATTTATATTAACAAGAATAGAGGACAGAATTACATGTTAGCAATGTAGGACTAAACCCACATAATAGAAACAAGAATAAAGCAGTAAAAAGTCCAGAATAACCCCCACGGTATTCTGGCCCATATAATCCAACAGTTACAAATCTAACGGGAAAAACTTACCCCACGATGCAACTTTCCTTTCACTCGAGTTTTGTTTTTCCCTCTCCTATTTTGAATATATGGCCCCATAAATGATATTTTTTTCAAGATAGCCATTGTTGTGACGTGTAGATTCGTCCACACACTGGCGTCATGGGGAACCCTATCCCTAATCTAATAATTCCCCCTTCAATTACAATCATATTCTTTATCTCTGGTCTATTTACTTACTGTATACTCCTTAATCAAGTCCACACCCAATTCTTTACCCCAAATTCAAAAGGGTTCCTACTCTGACTCCACCTCGAAAATGTTAGCAAGCTCGATTTGGTCCTTGTCGTTGTCCATACCCAGGCGTACGTGCTGTATCTTCAGCCTCATATAGTAGTCCACATCAAGGTTTAAAGTATCGGTATCGGGTATCGGTTTGGAAAGGTGATTTTAAGAGACATATCATATCGTATCGTATTGGAGAGATGCAAGATACACTAAAGATACACATGGAAATGTTTAGGATACATGCAAAATATAGTTTTGAAGCCTAAAACACTATCAAGAAATAATATGTAAAATATATATTGCATAAAGACGAGAAAAAAGTACGATGAGACAAGTGCATTCAATTGATTATGTATAAAGATGAAGTTTCTTACTTGTACTAATACAAAATAAATGTCATTTTCGGTCTGGGGAAGATTTAGGGTTTAGATACACAACATTGCAAAAAAAAAAAAAAAAACCTAGTTTCATGCAATCATTCATGTTGTTTTCCACTAACCTAGTGATCCATTGCAAAAAGCAACACTAAAAATTAATATTTGAGAAAAAAATTCAAAATTTTGATAGAAAACTGCTCTTGTGCAAATCTGGTTTCGTTCCTTGATTGTAGGTTGTTTAATTACCAAATGATGATAAAATCAACACTAGAGTCGCTTTTGCCATTAGAAATAAGGAATTTAGTTGATTTTGCCAAAGCAAGATTGATTACAATGCCTGTTATAGGAGCTCTTGTAAGTGTTTTGAGTCATCGATAAGTATCAACCATTATTGGGTCATGTATTGACCCTATACTGTTGATACATTTTTTAGGTATCGTATCGGTGTCATAGTGTATTGGTACCATAAAAATAAGATACGTATCGGTTAGTATCGGCGGATATGTTAAGATACTTAAAATCTTGGTCCACATACACCAATTCTGCCAGATGTTGGGAACCCAATCAGTTCCGCGTTTTGGAGTTGGAGTAATTACTTATTATATTCCTAATGAATTACATATGTCACCTTTAAGTTGCATCCTAATGAATTACATATGTCACCTTTAAGTTGCAAATAGACTGTATTATATCGCGGAGCTCGAATAGGCCCTGCTGCCACATGGCATCGCATTGTCCACGTTCTCCATCATGTCTACAGCAGAATACAAGTGTGGCATGGTGGGCCTAAAAGCAAAGTCCACCAACCTCAGTACCTTGACCATTGGGTCCAAAATTGTCGCCGCCTTCATTAGGTTCTTCCAAAACTCCTCAGATGCAATGGTAGACTATGCTGCCCTACTTCTAGTGGAACTCGACTCCCTCCACCTAAACCAATCCTTAAGATGCAAACATAGATCTGAGGTTGACCTTCTTCGCCTCAAAGCTCTTCAGTGCAATGTAGTTTGTGGCGAATCTAGTGACACCGGGCTTGACCAATTCCCCACCATACTTGCTCCTTAGAAGTTGCAGTGCAAACCCATGGCTGTAGACAAGGTGCTCATCTGTCTCTCTCTCAACCACACTCTGCACCAATTTTAACTTCTCCATGTCCTTCAACATGATGTCAATGCAATGGGCTGCACAAAGGGGTCCAAAAGAGTTAGTATCTATTGTTATTCAACAATTCTCTCGGCCTTCTTAAAGTTGCTTCCACTGTCCATCACAACCTGGACGACGTTCTCCACTCACCTCCAGGACCACATCCTCTAGTAACCTATAAATGTATTTTGCATCATTTTTCTCCTTGAATGCATCCACAGATTTGAGGAATACTGCCCTACTGTCATAGTAAACCATGGAGTTGATGATGGACTTTCTCGTGGGACTAGTCCAACCATCGTACATGATCCTCATGCCGTAGTTCTCCCACATCCCCTTCAGGCCATCTATAGCTCCTGTTTCTGTTGAGGCAAATAAACATTCATCACCTAGTAGACAGTGGGCCCCTTGACCCTTGAACCAGCCTCAGCCACCATATTTAGCATGGTCAGTAGGGCCCTGTAGGAGCTGTCGCTGGGATGCTGTGGAATAACAACCGCTTAGACATGGCATCCCCAATTTTCTCCTTCACATCACTCCACATATGCTTATATTTACATTGCTTGTGCCCTTTTTTCCTGTAAATGCCGGGATCTTGCTGTAGTACAGGGTCCTCAACTAGTGGTGGTAGTGGAGCTGCCCTTGTACTCTCTGATCTCTTCATGGGAAGCTCAGTCTGCCTCCTCCCTTATGATTGTGGTTGTGGCTGTGCAAATCCACTACCACTACCACCTGCTCTAGACAGACCAGCTCTTCCCCCTAGACCTCTGTCTATCCTGCTCCTCATGAAAAGTGGCTTTGCTCCTCGTTTGTGCCCGCCAAAAATCTCTAGCCTCTGCCTCTATCTGCACATCATCAGGCACATACACAGGGTCATCATCATCCCTCCCCCCTCCCCCCTCCTGGCTGGTTACTAGAACTGTCTCCTCAAATTACACCCACACCTTCTCCTTTTCTGCCCTCCTCTGCTGCTGTCCGCTCATGGCTTTAGCTATGGCCCTACAAATCTCCACAGTAACCATAGGGCATGTGGTCACATTTGTACCATTCCCAGCCAAACGTTGTTTCGGTCTAGTGGCCCCACCTTCCATGATCTTCTTACCTTGGGTTGGCCACACAAGGCCTGTTTGTGATTCAACACTTTTTAGCGTCAGGAAATAGTAACTTGTAAGAAGAATTATATGTAAGAAATAATAATAGTAGTAAGAAGAACACAAGTTGCTATAAGAGGTTTTCCTCACTTATCGGGGAAAAATGAAGGAGGGCATCAGGATTCTGATTTCCTAAAATAGTAAAAAATGAATTTACTGAAAAAGAGTAAATTAACAACCTTAGAAGTATATTGTCCTATTTTCTTAAAATGAGTTGATGTTTCTTAGTGGTGATATTCTAAAATGCACCATCCTTTTATTTCAGCTGACTTGAGTCCTAGAGGCTGGGTATGGAAAGAGGCTTCAATATCAAGGCCTGATTTGTCATGTATTCTTGTGACTCTCCCATATCACACACCATATAAATTTGGGGTGCTTCGGCTTATTCTTAACATTTAACATCATTGGTGTATTGCCTGAGTCTGTGAAGTAAATTACAGTATACGTAAAAAATTAACACAGTATGGAGGTTTAGCTGTTCAGTCTTTGCTAAAATTATGATGCCAGAGAGCTTGTATTCTTTTCTGGACACCAACAAT
This sequence comes from Telopea speciosissima, assembly GCF_018873765.1. Taxonomy (NCBI): domain Eukaryota; kingdom Viridiplantae; phylum Streptophyta; class Magnoliopsida; order Proteales; family Proteaceae; genus Telopea; species Telopea speciosissima. The sequence continues at coordinate 16,828 of NW_025317916.1, forward strand.
GTTGCAGAGACACCCATGGGTATGTAGTTCCTATGTTTAGACAGACAGATTCATATACAGTTGCATCATGATGTGTTTCTTTTGTTTACATGGACTTAGCGTGGTCTACTCTCAGGACGACTGATTCGATTCATTTGGATCGATAAGCAGAAAAAAGAGTTCCAGATCGGATTGAAAGTTTGTTGAATATAGGGCTCAAAACATGGGAACAACAGGGAAGATGAGCAAAATTCACTCAAGAAGAGTGGCTCTTTATCATCTCCTTCCTTGATTAGACTTTAAGCAATTGCAAGAGCAAGAAAGTCTCTTCTGGGATTATTTTATAAAATTTCCGTGAAATTAGTAATTGCCCCAATCGTGACACGCTCTATTCTCTGTGGACCTTTATCTCCAGAAAATATATTGAACTGTCTTTCAATTGAATTGTGGTGTATATTCTGTGCTTTATGATCGCTGTATGTTTATTTCTTTAACCTGGCCGTTCTTTTCCTTTACCATCATTGATGGTTGATCATGAATACTCAAGTTTCTGTTTACTTTGATTCACTGTTTCCTTTTCTGACTTGAGTTCCTTTTCAATCCTGGGCTTATCTGTTTAGATAGCTCAAAGGAACAACTTGGACGTTGATGTTGACCTCGCTCTAGGTTTTGCTTCCCACTACTGCAAGATTGGAACAATGGAGTGTCTTGTGGAAGAGGAAATGCAATTGCATTTTTGGGCCCTTTAATGAGAGCTGCAGAGAGGGTTTGCATGCAGGTTGTTCAATGGTTTGTCAAAGGGGCTGCCGGGACATGGAGCTGTGCCTTGCCCTCACTGCTGCCACCTCTAGCAGTCAAGTAGGGATAGCTGCCTACCTTCTCCCACCATGTCCCCCAGCATGTCCTTGCTGCTCTCAGCATCAAGGATCTGAAAGCTGCCAGGAGAGAGAAGTGAGTAAGTCACTAGATGGCATCTGATTCCTCCTCCTCTGATTTTCTTGGGGACCCTGTTTGCCACCTATGCAGTTGCGGACAGCATTGCAAAGGTCAGCCGATGAAGCTGTGTGGCTCCAGACTTGAAGGCCTATCTGCAGGGCACTGGTCAGAGGCAGCATTCTTGGATGGGTTGAGGCGTGAGCAGGATCATTACGTGAACATAATGAGAATATTGAGGTGGGGTGGGTCTCGATTTGCCTGGGGATCTCCCAGGCCCCTCAATTAGCAATCACATACTTGCCTTTGTACAGGAGTGTCTAGCAGTTCATGGCCGCCTGTTATCGCAGCGGCTAAGGGGACTAACTTGTGGAAGCAGCAAGAAGGCTTGGCGGTTAGGCCGGTCAATGAGAAAAGCCAGGGAAAGAACTCTTGGCTGTTTTAGACATCATGTCTTCCGCTGTTTTTTGCTGTGTGGCTCAAATGTTGTAGTGCATGATTTAGTTTCCAATTTTCTTTTCTCTCCATTACCTAGCTTCACCATCATAAAAAGTAATGATAAGAATATTTAGCTTGGGGTTTGAAGGTGACAACTTGCCCAATTCGCTATTTCTGTTTTTATCATGTGGTGGGCTGTTATTGCCAGATCCCCTATTTTTTATAACGTATTATGTTATATACATATAATAGGGAAAATGAACCACACTTTTTCGAGACAAAAGAACGCCTTTTAGAAAGTTTCACTTCACTGGCTATCCATCCATAGCACAGGAATAAGGGAATTACTTACTGAAAGATATTGATTTCATGATGAAATCACACATAGGTAACGTAGGAAAAGTAGGAGATAGTTATAAGAGGTCCAATTGTTTGCCCATCAATCGAAGGAGCTAAAGCAAAGGAGATAAAAACAAAATGTACAAGTCATGGAATCGATTTTGAACAAAGTATTTGAATATCGATTCATTTGTTAAAAAAATGCCTTTTCCCAATTTTTTGAATTATCCTCATAAACTAAGGACTTCATGTATGAGTAAAAGGAGAGTGGAAAGGAGGCTGAAAAAATTTTCTAATAGAAGATATAGAGTATTTTCCTTGGGGATGGAAAATTTGACCATTGGATCCCGTTGTATGGATTCCTTCCATGCCTTTACTATAAATAATCAGTTTCGCCTAGCTCACTCTTCCGTTAAAGAAAGCTCCACCCTTATTTGACGGCAGAAATCCTCCTCCCATTTACCTCAAATTACACGAATCGTTATAAATCTCCGGTTCCCTGAGCCACCTCTCAGAAGTGGGTGGGACCCACAGGATGTGAACACACTCTACCGGGTGGGGTCTACCCTCCCCTCTTGTGAGAGGCACGAAAGCTACCCGTCGGACCGCATAGGAAAAAATTCCCATTGCACCACCGGCGTCGGAAGAAACCCTTGCACAATCTTTGGAAAAACAACGTGTGCAGTCGCGTGGCCCTTGTGCGGTTGCTCCTGAAGCGTAGCTCCTTAAAGTGATCGCTCGACCTCATTAAAACTAAAAATTCCCTGGTCAATGTCCTTGTCCGTTCCTTCATATAATTAGTATATTTAGACATTGTGTCTTCATTTTAATTGCCCTTCTCTTAATCTTAAAAGCATTTAATGAAGTATTGAGGTAAATATATCATTTCACATAAGAATTTCATTAATGTTGCATTAAAGAATTTTCCTTTTTGAAAACTCTTTTGTCACTAAATAAATAACTTTTGAGAATAAAGCAATGAAAAAGTAAGATTACAAATCTATTGGCACTTTATATATAGGAAAAAGAATCTTCCCTTTCGTGGCGTGGTTCCTTGCGCTTGGAACCACGGGACCATGCAAAGTACTATTATTTGATTGAAAAACTCCCATTCGGCTCCCCATCACTCTAAGTCATTCGTTACCTCATTAGAGACTCTGTATCATTAAATCACATTAACATACTAAAAAAACAAGGAACAAACCTAGGGTATTCATCTTTGAACTTGAAATCCTCTCTTCCAAGTCTCTTTCGATCTCTAGGATCTAATAGTTGCTTTCCCCCTAGATTGAGCTCATGCATACCTTAGTTTCAAATCCTAAACCCCTTCTCTTTGCTTCTCTTCCTTTTTCTCTCTCTGTTCTTTTCTTTTTTTTTTTTTTTTTGGAAACAAGTTAGAAATGAATCAAAGCCCAACCAATATATCTTATTTGCGCTCTCTGCCGGTCGATGCGATTTACAATCTTCTACCACCATTAGCCGACCAACAATACTACTAATATTTACATCGCATGCCGGTCGACCAACTCCTCACGCTAAGCCTACTAGTATCGAATCTAATAGGGCCGAATTGGATCGACAAACTAATTTCTTCTCGTCTAAATTCGTTTTAACCTGTTTCATTAATGACATGGAAGATCACTCAATTACCTTCCGATTCTCATGTTTTGAAGCACCTCAAACTCTAACTAGGTGTCCTATCTTCTACTTCTCTTCCATTGTATTTTCTCTCCGAGATGCCATTGTAGACACCTCACTTTGTCACTGCGGAGTGTGCATGGACGATGATGAAAGGTCTCCATGGACATGGTTTAGGATTTGTTTAATTAGTTATAACTCTCCCCACCTGAAATTTCTCTTAATACCATTCTCTCTAAGAATTTAGCATCAATTATCCGAAATGTCCTTAGTAGGGTTTTGTAGTGTGGGGTGTAGACACCCCAATTTGCTCCCCAAAATAACCCCAAAAGCCATGGAATTAAAGAGATTCAAAGTCACCGATATCCCCTGAAAATAACCCTAAATTAATCCAATCCAATTTAGCCCAAGTCCAAGCCAGTCCAAACCTAATCTAAACCCAAACCGGTCTAAATCTAGTTAGCCATGTCCAAACCCTAAACCGGTCTAACCCTAATTACTCCAAGCCCAAACCAAGCCAGTAAAATCAAGAACCCAATTAAAAGGTAACTCCGAGTAAAAAAGCAAAGAGAAAAAGGGCAGGGCTTAGATTTTTAAATATTTTGAAGGGGTGTTTTAAGAAAAAAACAAAGAAGAAAAAGGTAAACCAAAAAGGTTATAAAACAGAAAAACCAAAAACAAAAAGCAGGGACTCTCATTTTCTACCTCGTTCTTGGAGAGAGAGTGAAACAGAGAGAAGAGATGAGGAAAAGACAGAAATCTAAGGTCTGAGATTTCGGAGAGAAAATCTAGGGTTCTAGGAATGGGGAAGGGAGGAGAATGAGTGAAGATCGGGGATTAGGATAGGTTTTCTGAGATTTTTTGGTGGATGTCGGCGATTCTCTGGTGCACTTTGGATATCCAGCCACAAGCTTTCGTTGATTATCTGTTCGTCGGCGATCAGGAACATCTGAAGCAAAGAAGACCGCTGCAAGCGCATCAATCGAGATCGTGATCTCGACTTCTTTTTAGTCTTTACGATTTCTCCTGTGAATTCTTTTCGGTGTTAAATCTGTAATAATCTCTTCCCCATCCCTGTGGTCGTTTGGTGTTCTTGCATTTAAATGAGCAGCTATCAGAATCGTTTGATCCCCTATAGTCCTGATCGATTTCAAAGGGATCTGCTACTGTTTAATTAAGGTAAATTTCATCTCCCCTATTGATTCCTCGGAAATTTTTGTATATGAGAAACTGATTCTGCAATTCTTTGGTTCTTTGCTTTCTTGATATAACCTGTGAATCTCTATTCTCTATTGCTTGATTCTAATTTGAGAGATAAAATGAATCCATGATTCTTTGTTTCTTTATGATCTTGATGAGTCGATCTCTATTTTGGTAGACTCTGTGATCCCTATAATCTCTATTTCATGTTTTCTTGATTGATCCTTTGAAATTGGGATGAACATGTAGTCTCCATTATCTTTGCATACTTATTCTTCTCTCTCTGGTTAAAGTTCAGATCTTAAATGTATGTCATCTGTGACTTCTATTTTGATTCTTTCTCTCTGTGATCAATATTATATAAAAGAATTTGTGTGTAATCGGGTCCTTGTGAATGACTTAGATACAACATTGCCAATCTCTGTGAATAATTTTAGATGCAAGATTGCATATCTTTTAACTATCATTGTGGTTCGGTCTCTGTGATTAGTTTCAGATCTGAAATTGTGTCTTCATGTCTTGATCTGCTTCTATGCTTAGCATTTCAGATCTTGGAATATAGGACTTCTATGACCTATGTTTTGGTTTATTTTTTGTCTTGCCTCAGATTTATGATTGCATATTTCGGTGATGTTCTTGACTAGCTTTAAATCAGGATTGTATATTTCTATAACCTACACTTCTTTTCTCTTTCTTGATTACTCCCCCTTAGGATCACATGTCTCCAATCCTCTATTCCCATTTTTTTTTTCATTTGTAGATGATAAACATTAATTGGTCCCCATAGTCATCTCTGCAATCATTACCTTTTGATTTGCATGCCGTGGAGAACATATTTCGATTCCCGTTGATATCCCTACAGTCCCTGCATCTTGATTTACATTCTGTAATAAGTGTGATCCTATCCTCAGTGTATTTTTATTTCTCATCATATCTTGTCTCTATTTCAGACATGAGATTGCTCATATGAGACTTTCCTTTTTTATCATGT
>NW_025317917.1:0-22233 GCF_018873765.1 Telopea speciosissima
AAGGTATATTAACAACCCAACACATGTCATCAACCGAACCTGAGCGATTGGATGTGGATATGACCTATGAAGAACAACCCATGGAGATATTGGACATGAAAGGAGCATAACCTCCGTAACCGCACCGTCGCTTTTGTAAAGATTCGATGGGGAAATAACCCGGTAGAGGAAGCTTCATGGGAACGTGAGGATGAACTGAAAGAGAAGTATCCTCAACTCCTCGAAATGCAAGGTAAGCAAATTTCGGGGACGAAATTTTTGTAAGGTGGGGAGAAATGTCAAACCCTATCCCTGGCTGACTGAAAATTTTGAATGAAGGACAGGAACCCCTGATCAGGCAACCAGGATCACTATGGAGCATCACCCCAGTGACTTGGATTGATGAAGAAACCCTGAGTGGATCATCTTTCATGCCTATCAGTAGGTGGACAGCAGACCCCTGCAAATGTACAGGTCATTGCCTGATATATGGTTTGGATCCCAGGTAATCTCTCTCCCCTTATAATGGTGGGACCCACCTTAATAAAAGTGTGTAAAATCCCCTATGGGGCATGTGGGGACAAAACCCTGACTAAGGGTCAAACCCCTGTGCAAGCCCAATGAATTTCAGCTTGCTGGAATTCTCTGGACGATGACACTGGGCGATGCAACAAGGCCCGGTGACATCGCCCAGTGGGTGTTTCTGAAGATTTTATTGGATTTTAATTGTGGGGACCACCCAATATGAACATGGGCACCCCCCATGGATAGAGGGAAGTCTGAGGGACCACCTCATACCCTCAGTTCACTGTGGACCCCACCAGTGTACCCAAGGAGAAGGAAGAAGGAAGAAGAAGGAAGGGGAAGCTGTTGCAGCCCTGCACCCAGCCTGGTTTGAGCCTTCTCAAACTCATCCAGGTATAAACATACCTGCATATGCCTACTGTCCCCATTGTTTCTCTATATTTGATGTGATTTTGCTCCCTAGGTAGCCCTGAACAGCTAGGGTTTGCCCAGAATAGCTCCAGATCTGCCATGCTAGCCTTAAGCATGGAAGATCTGTGATTTTTGAACAAAAATATAATTCTGATTTGCTGTTCTTGTGAGCCGATTCTGGCTGTGCACAACTGCACTGTCCAGATTCACTCCTGGCTGACTGATCGAAGCCCTGGATGCAAGCCACGACTGCAAAGACCAAACCCTAGGTGGTTGCAGCCTTGAACCACTATTTTTTAGGCATTTCCAGCCCTGCATGTGGCTGAAACCAGATCCAAACTTGAAGAAAGACCCTGTGACACTATTCACTGGGACTGTCTAGGCAGCCACTGGCAGCCTGATGGTGGACTTGATGGAAGATCCATCTGGACCATGGTGTAGATCATCACTGGGGCTACCTTATGCCCTAACATGCATAGGCTGAAGGTTAGGACCCTACCCAAGAAGCCCGGCCTTGGGAACTCAGCCCAGCATCGATCAGAGCCATCGCCCAGTGAATGGAAAATTGCTGGAATGCTGATTTGGCTATGGGAACCTCACCCATTGGCTGTGGGACACTGTGAAAGGTTGGGAAATGACCAAAAATCCCTTCCCCACATCTGTTTATGATCAAGAAATGCTTTGGAACCCTAGTGGGCCCTGCAAGTAAAAGAAACCCTACTGTGCTTGGTCCTACAGCATAGGCAAGCTGTGGACAGCACCGTAGACTTGATCTGACCTAGGGTCAGGTACAACCATAGAAATGACCATTTTACCCTTGTGCCACTGACACTGGTTGAGGCACCGGGACAAGAGCCTAAGGCCTAGTGCAAGCCCTGTGATCCCAAATGAGTACCAACCAAGTATCGGGTCAACCCAGTAAGATTAGGTTAACCCTAGCAGTACCAGTGATAGACTAAAACCCTAATATAACAACTTTTTATTTACATCTAGGAATTGATCCCGTGCTCGAGGAAAACAATCAGACTGCTATTGGAACTGAGTTTGCTAACGAGTATCTAGAACCCAACTCAGGTGAGTGAATAATACTATCATATGTGCATGTGTAATTATGATGCTATGCCGGCTAATAAGAATTGAATTATATATGCTGTGTTATTTACTTCTGTTCAAATTACTCAAATCACTACATAATGACTGTCTGTAATCAACACTGTGAATTCTTATATGATGATTGTGATTGTTAGACTAGATGCCATAGTTGGCTTGGAAATGAGGCCTATGGTAGCCCGTAGAATGGGATACGGTTGACACCACCCGACTCATACAATGCCATATAGACATGGGGTTAGAGTTTCATCACCCGTGCTACGCACCCTTGCCAACAGGGGTTAAGGTGTTAGATGCCTGTGGGGGCGGCCATCAGAAAATGAGAAAAGAGAAAAAAAGAACTAATAGAACACCGGAATGGTGCATGAAATGAAAAGAACACCGGAATGGTGAATATGGGCTACGAGCTAGAAAAGAAAAGAAAAGACAAAAGAAATGGATTGTCCCACGGGTTAATCACAGAGGGCTGGTCGGGCTGACCTTGGTGATTGATGCGGGAGCTGACTAGTCCTCTCCGACAACTCAATGGGTGTATCGTGGGAAGGGGTTAGAAGCCTGCACCAGGGATACATGTATTGGGGATTGTAGTAGCACTAACCTGGCTTAGTTGTATTGTTAGGTGGCTAATAAATAATTTGGACTTGCACATCCTATAGGATCATATGAACTGTGAATTGTGATTGCATATGCACGAATGATTGATGTTATTTACTCACGAGCTCAATGGGCCTCACACTCTCTTGTACAATGTTTTTCTTAGATGATTTTGCAGATCGATGCCAGTGTGGCATAGAGGCTTATCTCTAGGAGGAGAATCCTGGTTGTTACGATGATGTTGGTGTGGATCCCGACGGAGGTCATACCGATCCTGCATACTTTCTCGGTGGTCATTGATGAAGACCGTTGAGGAGTACTTTTGATGTTTTGTTGTGGGAACTCCTTTTTGTTTTGCTAGGAGTTTTTCCCGTTCTAACTGTGGATCAGTTGTAGTTTCTTTTTACTTCTTTTTGGGGTTGAGTATGCTCACCCTGTATATGTCTATGTATGTAGCTTTGAACTTATCAGTTTGGTTTCTTTGTTTGTGGGTGGAGGGAAATGTACAAACTATCTTATGCATATATTATCACCATTTCCCCGTATCGCTATGCTTCCTTTTAATATTGAATTGTAGTTTATTCTGCAGCACTCTGATCTTACTTATGGTAATGAGATGAATGTGGTTCTGTGAATGTAAGCACTGCTTCTAGATCCGTGGGATTTGGCAGATTGCCGTTATGCAATTCAGGTCACCTACCCAATCCTCCTAGGGGGTAGTTTGGGGTGTGACAGAGCTTGGTATCAGAGTGTGAGGCTCTTCTTACATTCATGGAGTGCAAACTAGGACTAATAAGCTTTAAATAGTCAAATATGTAATAATTAAAAGCTACAGGGGAGGTAGTTGCAATTAAATAAAAAGGTACACAATTTCCATTAAATAAAAGATAACTGTGGCCAAGCCACTACATAAGTTTCATTAGTAAACTGAAAGTTTAACAATTACATAGCTGATAAAAAAAAAAAAGAAACACAAAAATTTGAAACATCCGAAAGAAAAAAAAAAAAAAAGGTACATAAGCCAAGCATAGAAAAAAAAAATCATAACCACAAAACAAAAAATGTCCGAAGCTGCACTGGAGCTACTCAGTCGGAGGTAAGTCATCTGGAGGAGGCTGTGTCTGGCGAGAGTTAACCCTGTTGAATCTGTCCCAGAAATCTAGCCGCTGCTCAACAGATCCTACTCGGCTCCCCAAGGAAGCAAAGCCCTGGTCCATCCTGGTTCCCAAGTCTGAAAGCTGAGTGCTAAGGCTCTGAAAGTGTGTCATCATTTGTGCCCAATCAGAAGGTCCTAGAACCTAAGAGCTAGTGGCACGGGTCGTATCATATGCAAGTAAGTCAGTAAACTGAGTGTCAAAACCCTTAAAGTTTCCTGGACCTATACCCTGCTCCTCTACATGTATACCCTGGGTAGGTACCCCAATGTCTCCCTGCTCCATCCCCTGCACCTCCTCATCGTGTACATCATCACCATGCTCCACTCCATGCTCCTCTCCCTGCTGCATCCCCATCTGCCCCTCATCCTCTGGTGGATCCTCCCCAGGCACCTTCATCTTCAAGATGGAAGTCTTGTCTATGGACCTGGATCTGGTCTTATCAACATACTCACCGTCCAATGGAACCCTAAAATACTGAAAGACCAAAGTAAGGAACTTCCCATAGGGAAGGTTCCCATCAGTCGGGTTCTGTGCATGGTAGAGCATCACCTGCAGAAGAAGATATGGGAGGTTTATGACTGGACACCCCTTCCCAGCTCCCAGAAGACAATAGGTAATGTACGCTCTCATAATAGAAATACTACCCTTGTTCCCACCTTTAGGGTAAATATTGTAGGTTACACACCTACTAATCACCCTAGCACTTGGCCTATAAGAGGTCTCAGACTTAGGCGTGTCCGGAGAACCTGTCAAAACTTTGAAGACTATCCTCCTAGTCTCCAAAGAAAACATCTCAGATATATCCATGCGAGGCTGATAGTAATCCCTCTCTCCTGTGTCTGGTAAGCCCAAAATCTCTGCCAATAGGGTAGTGGTAAGCCTGATATCCACTCCCTTCACCCTACTCTCCACTCCAAACTCCTGGGCACTAGAAGGTCCCAGGTTAAAGTAAAAGTACCGAACCAAGTTGGAATAACAAGGCTCAGTAGGAGACAACATTGATGCCCAACCTAGGGTATTGTCTTTGTCTCTTATTAGACGTGTGGATGCGATGTTGAGGGTCATGAACTTCAAATCGTTAACCATTTTGACATATGTTCATTTTCGGTCCGAACCAGACCGGGTGGGTCGTTTGGAGTTATTTGGGGGAATTTCTGTACATTTTTGGGTTTGGGATTTTCTAAAAAGTGCCCTTATCTCTTATTAGACATGTGGATGCAATGTTGAGGGTTGTGACCTATGAATCGATACCTATTTCGACATATGTTCATTTTCAATTTAAACCAGACCAGGTGGGTCATTTAGGTTTATTTGGGGGCATTCCTATACTTTTTTGGGTTAGGGATTTTCTAAAAAGTGTCCTTATCTCTAATTAGACATGTGGATGCGATGTTGAGGGTCGTGACCTTCAAATCGATACTTATTTTGACATATGTTAATTTTTTATTTAAACCAGACCGGGTGGATCATTTGGGGTTATTTTGGGGCATGTTTGTACTTTTTTGGGTTTGGTATTTTCAAAAAAGTGTCATTAGCTCTTATTAGACGTGTAGATACGATGTTGAGGGTCGTGACATTCAAATCGATACCTATTTCGACATATGTTCACTTTCAATTTAAACCTGACCGGGTGGGTCATTTGGGGTTATTTGGGGACATTTTTGTACTTTTTTGGGTTTGGGAATTTCTAAAAAATTTCCTTCTCTCTTATTAGACGTGTGGATGCGATGTTGAGGGTTGTGACCTTTGAATCGATACCAATTTCGGCATATGTTCATTTTCGATTTAAACCAGACCGGGATGGTCATTTGGGGTTATTTGGGGGCGTACTTTTTTTGGTTTGGTATTTTAAAAAAAGTGTCCTTATCACTTATTAGACGAGTGGATGCGATGTTGAGGGTCGTGACATTTGAATCGATACCTATTTTGACATATGTTCATTTTTTATTTAAACCAGACCAGGTGGGTCGTTTGGGGTTATTTAGGGGCATTTCTGTAATTTTTTGGGTTTGGTATTTTCTCAAAAGTGTCCTTATCTCTTATTAGACGTGTGGATGCGATGTTGAGGGTTGTGACCTTCGAATCGATACCTATTTTGGCGTATGTTCATTTCTTATTTAAACCAGACCGGTTGGGTTGTTTGAGGTTATTTGGGGGCATTTATGTACTTTTAAAGCTTTGGGATTATCTAAAAAGTGTCCTTATCTCTTATTAGACGTGTGGATGCTATGTTGAGGTTCATGACCTTCGAATCGATACCTATTTTGGCATATGTTCATTTTTAGTTTAAACCAGACTGGGTGGGTCGTTTGGGGTTATTTGGGGGCATTTCTATACATTTTTGGGTTTGGGATTTTCTAAAAAGTGCCCTTATCTCTTATTAGACGTGTGGATGCGATGTTGAGGGTTGTGACCTATGAATCGATACCAATTTCAACCTATGTTCATTTTCGATTTAAACCAGACCAGGTGGGTCATTTAGGTTTATTTTGGGGCATTTCGATACTTTTTTGGGTTTGGGATTTTCTAAAAAGTGTCCTTATCTCTAATTAGACGTGTGGATGCGATGTTGACGGTCGTGACCTTCGAATCGATACCTATTTCGATATATGTTCATTTTCGATTTAAACCAGACTATGTGGGTCGTTTGGAGTTATTTGGGGGCATTTTTGGAATTTTTTGGGCTTGGGATTTTCAAAAAAGTGTCATTATCCCTTATTAGACGTGTGGATGCGATGTTGAAAGTCGTGACCTTCGAATCAATACCTATTTTGACATATGTTCATTTTCAATTTAAACCATACCGGGTGGGTCATTTGGGGTTATTTGGGGGCATTTCTGTATGTTTTGGGTTTGGGATTCTCTAAAAAGATTCCTTATCTCTTATTAGACATGTGGATGCGATGTTAAGGATCATCACCTTTGAATCGATACCTATTTCGACTTACGTTCATTTACGGTTTAAACCAGACCGGGTGGGTCGTTTGGGGTTATTTGGGGGCATTTCTGTACTTTTTTGGATTTGGTATTTTCTAAATAGTGTCCTTATCTCTTATTAGACGTGTGGATGCAATGTTGACGATCGTGACCTTCGAATCGATACCTATTTCGTCATAAATTCATTTTCGATTTAAACCTGACCGGGTGGTCGTTTTAGGTTATTTGGGGACATTTCTGTACTTTTTGTGCTTGGGAATTTCTAAAAAGTGTCTTTATCTCTTATTAGACATGTGGATGCGATGTTGAGGGTCGTGACCTTCGAATCGATACTTATTTTGGCATATGTTCATTTTCGATTTAAACCAGACCGGGTGGCTCGTTTGGGGTTATTTGGTGGCATTTTTGCACGTTTTTGGGTTTGGTATTTTGGCATATGTTCATTTTCGATTTAAACCAGACTATGTGGGTCGTTTGGAGTTATTTGGGGGCATTTTTGGAATTTTTTGGGCTTGGGATTTTCAAAAAAGTGTCCTTATCTCTTATTAGACGTGTGGATGCGATGTTGAATGTTGTGACCTTCGAATCAATACCTATTTTGACATATGTTCATTTTCGATTTAAACCAGACCGGGTGGGTCATTAGGGGTTATTTGGGGGCATTTCTGTATGTTTTGGGTTTGGGATTCTCTAAAAAGATTCCTTATCTCTTATTAGACATGTGGATGCGATGTTAAGGATCGTCGGCACCTTTGAATCGATACCTATTTCGACTTACGTTCATTTTCGGTTTAAACCAGATCGGGTGGGTCGTTTGGGGTTATTTGGGGGCATTTCTGTACTTTTTTGGATTTGGTATTTTGTGGATGTAATGTTGACGATCGTGACCTTCGAATCGATACCTATTTCGTCATAAATTCATTTTTGATTTAAACCTGACCGGGTGGTCGTTTTAGGTTATTTGGGGACATTTCTGTACTTTTTGTGCTTGGGAATTTCTAAAAAGTGTCTTTATCTCTTATTAGACATGTGGATGCGATGTTGAGGGTCGTGACCTTCGAATCGATACTTATTTTGGCATATGTTCATTTTCCATTTAAACCAGACCGGGTGGCTCGTTTGGGGTTATTTGGTGGCATTTTTGCACGTTTATGGGTTTGGTATTTTCAAAAAAGTGTCCTTATCTCTTATTAGATGCGTGGATGCGATGTTGAGGGTCGTGACATTCGAATCGATACCTATTTCGACATATGTTCATTTTTGGTTTAAACCTGACCGGGTGGGTCGTTTGGGGTCATTTGGGGAAATTTCTGTAATTTTTTGGGTTTGGGAATTTCTAAAAATTTTCCTTATCTCTTCTTAGATGTGTGGATGCGATGTTGAGGGTCGTGACCTTTGAATCGATATCTATTTTGGCATATTTTCTTTTTCAATTTGAACCAGACCGGGTGGGTCGTTTGGGGTTATTTGGGGGCATTTCTGTACTTTTTTGGGTTTGGGATTTTTGAAAAAGTGTCCTTATCTCTTATTAGACGTGTGGATGAGATGTTGGGGGTCGTGACCGTCGAATCGATACCTATTTTGGCATATATTCATTTTCGGTTAATACCAGACCGGGTGGGTCGTTTGGGGTTATTTGGTAGCATTTTTGTATTTTTTTGGGTTTGGTATTTTCAAAAATGTGTCCTTATCACTTATTAGATGTGTGGATGCGATGTTGAGGGTCGTGACATCCAGATCGATACCTATTTCGACATATGTTCATTTTTTGTTTAAACCTGACCGGGAGGGTCGTTTGGGGTCATTTGGGGACATTTCTGTACTTTTTTGGGTTTAGGAATTTCTAAAAATTTTCCTTATCTCTTATTAGAAGTGTGGATGCGACGTTGAGGGTCGTGACCTTCGAATCGATACCTATTTCGGCATATGTTCATTTTTTGTTTGAACCAGATCGGGTGGGTCGTTTGGGGTTATTTGGGGGCATTTCTGTACTTTTTTGGGTTTTATGTTTACTAAAAAGTGTCCTTATCACTTATTAGATGTGTGGATGCGATGTTGAGGGTCGTGACATTCGAATCGATACCTATTTTGACGTATGTTAATTTTTTGTTTAAACCAGACCAGGTGGGTCATTTGGGGTTATTTGGGGGCATTTCTATACTTTTTTGGGGTTGGTATTTTCTAAAAAGTGTCCTTATCTCTTATTAGATGTGTGGATGCGTTGTTGAGGGTCGTGACCTTCGAATTGAGACCTATTTCGGCATATGTTCATTTTCGGTTTAAGCCAAACCGGGTGGGTCGTTTGGGGTTATTTGGGGGCATTTCAGTACTTTTTTGAATTTGGGATTCTCTAAGTGTCATTATCTCTTATTAGACGTGTGGATGCGATGTTGAGGGTCGTGACCTTCGAATCGATACCTATTTTGACATATGTTCATTTTCGATTTAAACCAGACCAGGTGGGTCGTTTGGGGTTATTTGGGGGCATTTCTGTAGTTTTTTGTGTTTGGGATTCTCTAAAATGTGTCCATATCTCATATTAGACGTGTGGCTACAATGTTGAGGGTCGTGACCTTTGAATCGATACGTAGTTGGACATATGTTCATTTTCGGTTTAAACAAGACCGGGTCGATCGTTTGGGGTTATTTGGGGGCATTTTTGTAGTATTTTGCGTTTGGAATTTGCTATAAAGTGTCCTTATCTCTTATTAGACGTGTGGATACGATGTTGAGGGTCGTGAGCATCGAATCGATACCTATTTTGGCATATGTTCATTTTCGGTTTAAACCAGACCAGGTGGGTCATTTCGGGTTATTTGGGGGCATTTATGTACCTTTTTTGGGTTTGGGATTCTCTATAAAGTGTCCTTTTCTCTTATTAGACGTGAGGATGCGACGTTGAGGGTCGTGACATTCGAATGGATACCTATTTCGATATATGCTCATTTTCGATTTAAACCTGACCGGGTGGGTTGTTTGTGGCATTTGGGGGCATTTCTGAACATTTTTGGGTTTGGTATTTTCTAAAAATTGTCCTTATCTCTTATTGGACATGTGGATGCAATGTTGAGGGTCTTGACCTTCGAATCGATACCTATTTCGCAATATGGTCATTTTCGGTTTGAACCAGACCAGGTGGGTTGTTTGGGGTTATTTGGCGGCATTTTTGTACTTTTTTGGATTTTATATTTTTTGAAAAGTGTCCTTATCTATTATTAGACTTGCGGATGCGATGTAAAGGGTCGTGACCTTCGAATAGATACCTATTTCGACATAAGATCATTTTCGGTTTAAACCAGACCGGGTGGGTCGTTTGGGGTTATTTTGGGGCTTTTCTGTACTTTTTTAGGTTTGGTATTTTCTCAAAAGTATCCTTATCTTTTATTAGACGTGTGGATGCGATGTGGAGGGTCGTGAGCATCGAATCGATACCTATTTTGGCGTATCGTCATTTTCGGTTTAAACCAGACTGGGTGGGTCATTTGGGGTTATTTGGGGGCATTTATGTACTTTTTTGGGTTTGGAATTCTCTATAAAGTGTCCTTTTCTCTTATTAGACGTGTGGATGCGATGTTGAGGGTCATGACCTTCGAATAGATACCTATTTCGACATATGCTCATTTTTTGTTTAAACCAGACTGGGTGGGTTGTTTGTGGTATTTGGGGGCATTTCTAAACATTTTTGGGTTTTGTATTTTCTAAAAAGTGTCCTTATCTCTTATTAGACATGTGGATACGATGTTGAGGGTCTTGACCTTCGAATCGATACCTATTTCGCAATATGGTCATTTTCGGTTTGAACCAGACCGGGTGGGTTGTTTGGGGTTATTTGGGGGAATTTCTGTACTTTTTTGGGTTTGGTATTTTTTGAAAAGAGTCCTTATCTATTATTAGACGTGCGGATGTGATGTTGAGGGTCGTCACCATCGAACAGGTACCTATTTCGACATATGTTCATTTTCAGTTTAAACCAGACCAGGTGGGTCGTTTGGGGTTATTCGGGGGTATTTCTGTACTTTTTTGGGTTTGGTATTTTCTCAAAAGTGTCCTTATCTCTTATTAGACGTGTGGATGCGATGTTGCGGGTCGTGACCTTCGAATCGATACCTATTTTGACGTATGCTCATTTTTTATTTAAACCAGACCGGTTGGGTTGTTTGGGGTTATTTGGGGGCATTTCTATACTTTTTAGGGTTTGGGATTCTATATAAAGTATCCTTATCTCTTATTAGACGTGCGGATGCTTTGTTGAGGTTCGTGACCTTCGAATCGATACCTATTTCGACATATGTTCATTTTCGGTTTAAACCTAACCGGGTGGGTCGTTTGGGGTCATTTGGGGACATTTCTGTACATTTTTGGGTTTGGGAATTTCTAAAAATTTTTCTTATCTCTTATTAGACGTGTGGATGCGATGTTGAGGGTCGTGACCTTTGAATCGATACCTATTTCGGCATATGTTCATTTTCAGGTTTGAACCAGACCGGGTGGGTCATTTGGGGTTATTTGGGAGCATTTTTGTACGTTTTTGGGTTTGGTATTTTCTAAAAGGTGTCCTTATCTCTTATTAGACGTGTGGATGAGATGTGGAGGGTTTTGACCTTCGAATCGATACCTATTTTGGCATATGTTCATTTTTGGTTTGAACCAGACCGGGTGGGTCATTTGGGGTCATTTGGTGGAATTTTTGTACTTTTTTTGGTTTGGTATTTTCAAAAAAGTGTCCTTATCTCTTATTAGACGTGTGGATGCGATGTTGAGGGTCGTGACAGTCGAATCGATACCTATTTTGACATATGTTCATTTTCGATTTAAACCTGACCGGGTGGGTCGTTTGGGGTTATTTGGGGACATTTCTGTAATTTTTTGGGTTTGGGAATTTCTCAAAATTTTCCTTATCTCTTATTAGACGTGTGGGTGCAATGTTGAGGGTCGTGACCTTCGAATTGATACCTATTTTGGCATATGTTCATTTTCGATTTGAACCAGACCGGGTGGGTTGTTTGGGGTTATTTGGGGGCATTTCTGTACTTTTTTCGGTTTGGTATTTTTTAAAAAGAGTCCTTATCTTTTATTAGATGTGTGGATGCGATGTTGAGGGTCGTGACATTCAAATCGATACCTATTTTCGCATATGTTCATTTTCTATTTAAACCAGACTGGGTGGGTCGTTTGGGGTTATTTGGGGGCATTTCCATACTTTTTTGGGTTTGGTTTTTTCTAAAAAGTGTCCTTATCTCTTATTAGACGTGTGGATGCGATGTTGAGGGTCGTGACCTTAGAATCGATACCTATTTTGGCATATGTTCATTTTCGGTTTAAACCAGACCGGGTGGGTCGTTTGGGGTTATTTGGGGGCATTTCTGTATTTTTTTGGGTTTGGTATTTGCTTAAAGTGTCCTTATCTCTTATTAGACATATGGTTGCGATGTTGAGGGTCATGACCTTCGAATCGATACTTAGTTGGACATATGTTCTGATCGGGTGGGTCGTTTGGGTTATTTGGGGACATTTCTACTTTTTTGGGTTGGGAATTTCTAAAAATTTTTCTTATCTCTTATTAGACGTGTGGATGAGCTGTTGAGGGTCATGACCTTGAATCGATACCTATTTTGGCATATGTTCATTTCGGTTTGAACCAGGACCGGTGGGTCATTTGGGGTCATTTGGTGGCATTTTTATACTTTTTTGGGTTTGGTATTTTCAAAAAAGTGTCCTTATCTCTTATTAGACGTTTGGATGCGTTGTTGAGGGTCGTGACATTCGAATCGATACCTATTTCGACATATGTTCATTTTCGGTTTAAACCTTACCGGGTGGGTCGTTTGTGTTTATTTGGGGACATTTCTGTACTTTTTTGGGTTTGGGAATTTCTAAAAATTTTCCTTATCTCTTATTAGACGTGTGGATGCGATGTTGAGGGTCATGACCTTCGAATCGATACCTATTTTGGCATATGTTCATTTTCGGTTTGAACCAGACCGGGTGGGTTGTTTGGGGTTATTTGGGGGCATTTCTGTACTTTTTTGGGTTTGGTATTTTCTAAAAAGTGTCCTTATCTCTTATTAGATGTGTGGATGTCATGTTGAGGGTCGTGACATTCGAATCAATACCTATTTCGGCATATGTTCATTTTCGATTTAAACCAGACCGGGTGGGTCGTTTGGGGTCATTTGGTGGCATTTTTGTACTTTTTTGGGTTTGGTATTTTCAAAAAAGTGTCCTTATCTCTTATTAGACGTGTGGATGTGATGTATAGGGTCGTGACATTCGAATCGATACCTATTTAGACATATGTTCATTTTCGATTTAAACCTGGCCGGGTGGGTCGTTTGGGGTCATTTGGGGACATTTCGTACTTTTTGGGTTTGGATTTCTAAAATGTGTCCATATCTCATATTAGACGTGTGGCTACGATGTTGAGGGTCGTGACCTTCAAATCGATACTTAGTTGGACATATGTTCATTTTCGGTTTAAACCGACAGGTGGGTCGTTTGGGGTTTTTGGGGACATTTTTGTACTTTTTTGGGTTGGGGAATTTCTAAAAATTTTCCTTATCTCTTATTGGACTTGTGGATGAGATGTTGAGGGTCGTGACCTTCGAATTGATACCTATTTTGGCATATATTCATTTTCGGTTTGAACCAGATCGGGTGGGTCATTTGGGGTCATTTGGTGGCATTTTTATACTTTTTTGGCTTTGGTATTTTCAAAAAACGTGTCCTTATCTCTTATTAGATGTTTGGATGCGATGTTGAGGGTCGTGACATTTGAATCGATACCTATTTTGACATATGTTCATTTTCGGTTTAAACCTGACCGGGTGGGTCGTTTGGGGTTATTTGGGGACATTTCTGTACTTTTTTGGGTTTGGGAATTTCTAAAAATTATCCTTATCTCTTATTAGACGTGTGGGTGCGATGTTGAGGGTCGTAAACTTCGAATCGATAAGTATTTTGACATATGTTCATTTTTGGTTTGAACCGGACCGGGTGGGTTGTTTGGGGTTATTTGGGGGCATTTCTGTACTTTTTTGGGTTTGGTATTTTCTAAAAAGTGTCCTTATCATTTATTAGATTTGTGGATGCGATGTTGAGGGTCGTGACATTCGAATCGATACCTATTTCGGAATATGTTCATTTTCTGTTTAAACCAGACCGGGTGGGTCGTTTGGGGTTATTTGGGGGTATTTCTATACTTTTTTGGATTTGGGATTCCCTAAAAAGTGTCATTATCACTTATTAGACGTGTGGATACGATGTTGAGGGTCGTGACTTTTGAATCGATACCTATTTTGGCATATGTTCATTTTTGGTTTAAACCAGACCGGGTGGGTCGTTTGTGATTATTTTGGGGCATTTCTATACTTTTTTGGGTTTGGGATTCTCTAAAATGTGTCCATAACTCATATTAGACGTGTGGCTACGATGTTGAGGGTCGTGACCTTCGAATCGATACTTAGTTGGACATATGTTCATTTTCGGTTTAAACCAGACCGGGTGGGTTGTTTGGGGTATTTTGGGGGCATTTTTGTACTTTTTTGGGTTTGGAATTTGCTAAAAAGTGTCCTTATCTCTTATTAGACGTGTGGATACGATGTTGAGGGTCGTGAGCTTCGAATCGATACCTATTTTGGCATATGTTCATTTTCGGTTTAAACCGGACCGGTGGGTCATTTGGGGTTATTTGGGGGCATTTATGTACCTTTTTTGGGTTTGGGATTTCTAAAAAGTGTCCTTATCTCTTATTAGACGTTGGATGCGATGTTGAGGGTCGTGACATTCGAATCGATACCTATTTCGATATATGCTCATTTTCGATTTAAACCTGACCGGGTGGGTTGTTTGTGGCATTTGGGGGCATTTCTGAACATTTTTGGGTTTGGTATTTTCTAAAAGTTGTCCTTATCTCTTATTGGACATGTGGATGCAATGTTGAGGGTCTTGACCTTCGAATCGATACCTATTTGCAATATGGTCATTTTCGGTTTGAACGGACGTGGGTTGTTTAGGGTTATTTGGCGGCATTTTTGTACTTTTTTGGATTTTATATTTTTGAAAAGTGTCCTTATCTATTATTAGACTTGTGGATGCGATGTTGAGGGTCGTGACCTTCGAATCGATACCTATTTTGGCATATGTTCATTTTCGGTTTAAACCAGACCGGGTGGGTTGTTTGGGGTTATTTGGGGGCATTTCTGTACTTTTTTCGGTTTGGTATTTTTTAAAAAGAGTCCTTATCTTTTATTAGATGTGTGGATGCGATGTTGAGGGTCGTGACATTCGAATCGATACCTATTTTCGCATATGTTCATTTTCTATTTAAACCAGACTGGGTGGGTCGTTTGGGGTTATTTGGGGGCATTTCCATACTTTTTTGGATTTGGGATTCTCTAAAAAGTGTCATTATCACTTATTAGACGTGTGGATACGATGCTGAGGGTCGTGACTTTCGAATCGATACCTATTTTGGCATATGTTCATTTTCGGTTTAAACCAGATCGGGTGGGTCGTTTGTGGTTATTTGGGGGCATTTCTGTACTTTTTTGGGTTTGGGATTCTCTAAAATGTGTCCATATCTCATATTAGACGTGTGGCTACGATGTTGAGGGTCATGACCTTCGAATCGATACTTAGTTGGACATATGTTCATTTTCGGTTTAAACCTGATCGGGTGGGTCGTTTTGGGTTATTTGGGGACATTTCTGTACTTTTTTGGGTTTGGGAATTTCTAAAAATTTTTCTTATCTCTTATTAGACGTGTGGATGAGCTGTTGAGGGTCATGACCTTCGAATCGATACCTATTTTGGCATATGTTCATTTTCGGTTTGAACCAGACCGGGTGGGTCATTTGGGGTCATTTGGTGGCATTTTTATACTTTTTTGGGTTTGGTATTTTCAAAAAAGTGTCTTTATCTCTTATTAGACGTTTGGATGCGATGTTGAGGGTCGTGACATTCGAATCGATACCTATTTCGACATATGTTCATTTTCGGTTTAAACCTTACCGGGTGGGTCGTTTGTGTTTATTTGGGGACATTTCTGTACTTTTTTGGGTTTGGGAATTTCTAAAAATTGTCCTTATCTCTTATTAGACGTGTGGGTGCGATGTTGAGGGTCATGACCTTCGAATCGATACCTATTTTGGCATATGTTCATTTTCGGTTTGAACCAGACCGGGTGGGTTGTTTGGGGTTATTTGGGGGCATTTCTGTACTTTTTTGGGTTTGGTATTTTCTAAAAAGTGTCCTTATCTCTTATTAGATGTGTGGATGCCATGTTGAGGGTCGGGACATTCGTATCGATACCTATTTCGGCATATGTTCATTTTCTATTTAAACCAGATCGGGTGGGTCGTTTGGGGTTATTTGGGGGCATTTCGGTACTTTTTTGGATTTGGGATTCTCTAAAAAGTGTCATTATCACTTATTAGACGTGTGTATTCGATGTTGAGGGTCGTGACTTTCGAATCGATAACTATTTTGACATATGTTCATTTTCGGTTTAAACCAGACCGGGTGGGTCATTTGTGGTTATTTGGGGGCATTTCTGTACTTTTTTGGGTTTCGGATTCTCTAAAATGTGTCCATATCTCATATTAGACGTGTGGCTACGATGTTGAGGGTCGTGACCTTCAAATCGATACTTAGTTGGACATATGTTCATTTTCGGTTTAAACCTGACAGGGTGGGTCGTTTGGGGTTTTTTGGGGACATTTTTGTACTTTTTTGGGTTGGGGAATTTCTAAAAATTTTCCTTATCTCTTATTGGACTTGTGGATGAGATGTTGAGGGTCGTGACCTTCGAATTGATACCTATTTTGGCATATATTCATTTTCGGTTTGAACCAGATCGAGTGGGTCATTTGGGGTCATTTGGTGGCATTTTTATACTTTTTTGGCTTTGGTATTTTCAAAAAACGTGTCCTTATCTCTTATTAGATGTTTGGATGCGATGTTGAGGGTCGTGACATTTGAATCGATACCTATTTTGACATATGTTCATTTTCGGTTTAAACCTGACCGGGTGGGTCGTTTGGGGTTATTTGGGGGCATTTCTGTACTTTTTTGGGTTTGGGAATTTCTAAAAACTATCCTTATCTCTTATTAGACGTGTGGGTGCGATGTTGAGGGTCGTAAACTTCGAATCGATAAGTATTTTGACATATGTTCATTTTTGGTTTGAACCGGACCGGGTGGGTTGTTTGGGGTTATTTGGGGGCATTTCTGTACTTTTTTGGGTTTGGTATTTTCTAAAAAGTGTCCTTATCATTTATTAGATTTGTGGATGCGATGTTGAGGGTCGTGACATTCGAATCGATACCTATTTCGGAATATGTTCATTTTCTGTTTAAACCAGACCGGGTGGGTCGTTTGGGGTTATTTGGGGGTATTTCTATACTTTTTTGGATTTGGGATTCCCTAAAAAGTGTCATTATCACTTATTAGACATGAGCATGCGATGTTGAGGGTCGTGACTTTTGAATCGATACCTATTTTGACATATGTTCATTTTCGATTTAAACCAGACCGGGTGGGTCGTTTGTGATTATTTTGGGGCATTTCTATACTTTTTTGGGTTTGGGATTCTCTAAAATGTGTCCATAACTCATATTAGACGTGTGGCTACGATGTTGAGGGTCGTGACCTTCGAATCGATACTTAGTTGGACATATGTTCATTTTCGGTTTAAACCAGACCGGGTGGGTTGTTTGGGGTATTTTGGGGGCATTTTTGTACTTTTTTGCATTTGGAATTTGCTATAAAGTGTCCTTATCTCTTATTAGACGTGTGGATACGATGTTGAGGGTCGTTAGCGTCGAATCGATACCTATTTTGGCATATGTTCATTTTCGGTTTAAACCAGACCGTGTGGGTCATTTTGGGTTATTTGGGGGGCATTTATGTACTTTTTTGGGTTTGGGATTCTCTTTAAAGTGTCCTTTTCTCTTATTAGACATGTGGATGCGATGCTGAGGGTCGTGACATTCGAATACATACCTATTTTGACATATGCTCATTTTCGATTTAAACCTGACCGGGTGGGTTGTTTGTGGCATTTGGGGCATTTATGAACATTTTTGGGTTTGGTATTTTCTAAAAAGTGTCCTTATCTCTTATTGGACATGTGGATGCAATGTTGAGGGTCTTGACCTTGAATCGATACCTATTTCGCAATATGGTCATTTTCGGTTTAAATCAGACCGAGTAGGTCGTTTGGGGTTATTTGGGGGCATTTCTGTACTTTTTTGGGTTTAGTATTTTTTGAAAAGTGTCTTTATCTATTATTAGACTTGCGGATGCGATGTAAAGGGTCGTGACCTTCGAATAGATACCTATTTCGACATATGTTCATTTTCAGTTAAAACCAGACTGGGTGGGTGGTATGGGGATATTTGGGGGCATTTCTATAATTTTTTGGGATTGGTATTCTCTAAAAACTGCCCTTATCTCTTATTATACGTTTGGATGCGATGTTGAGGGTCGTGACCTTCAAATCGATACCTATTTCGGCATATGTTCATTTTCGGTTTAAACCGTGCCGGGTGGGTCGTTTGGGGTTATTTGGGGGTATTTCTATACTTTTTTGGGCTTGGGATTTTTTAAAAAGTGTCCTGATCTCTTACTAGGCGTGTGGATGCGATGTTCAGAATCGTGACATTCGAATCGATACCTATTTCATCATATGTTCATTTTCGATTTAAACCAGATCGGGTGGGTCGTTTAGGATTATTTGGGGGTATTTCTGTACCTTTTTGGTTTTTATAATTTCTAAAAAGTGTCCTTATCTCTTATTACACGTTTGGATGCGATGTTGAGGGCCGTAACATTCGGATCGATACCTATTTCGACATATGTTCATTTTTGGTTTAAACCAGACTAGGTGGGTCGTTTGGGGTTATTTGGGGGCATTTCAGTACCTTTTTGGGGTTGGTATTTTCTAAAAAGTGTCCTTGTCTCTTATTAGACATTTGGGTGCGATGTTGAGGGTCGTAAACTTCGAATCGATGAGTAATTCGACATATGTTCATTTTTTGTCCGAACCAGATTGGGTGGGTCGTTTGGAGTTATTTGGGGGCATTTTTATACATTTTTGGGTTTAGAATTTTCTAAAAAGTGCCCTTATCACTTATTAGACGTGTGGATGCAATGTTGAGGGTTGTGACTTGTGATCGATACCTATTTTGACATATGTTCATTTTCGGTTTAAACCAGACTAGGTAGGTCATTTAGGTTTATTTGGGGGCATTTCTATACTTTTTTGGGTTTTGGATTTTCTAAAAAGTGCCTTTATCTCTAATTAGACCTGTGGATGCGATGTTGATGGTCGTGACCTTCGAATCAGTACCTATTTCGACATATGTTCATTTTCGATTTAAACAAGACCGGGTGGGTCGTTTGGGGTTATTTTGGGCATTTTTGTGCTGTATTAGGTTTGGTATTTTCAAAAAAGTGTGCATATCTCTTATTAGATGTGTGGATGCGATGTTGAGGGTCGTGACATTCGAATCGATAGCTATTTTGACATATGTTCATTTTTTATTTAAACCTGATTGGGTGGGTCGTTTGGGGTTATTTGGGGGCATTTCTGAACTTTTTTGGGTTTGGTATTTTCTAAAAAGTGTTCTTATCTCTTATTAGACGTGTGGATGCAATGTTGTGGGTCGTGACCTTCGACTCGATACCTATTGCGGCATATATTCATTTTTGGTCTATACCAGATCGGGTGGATCGTTTGGGGTTATTTGGGGGCATTTTTGTACCTTTTTGGGTTTACTATTTTCTGAACGGTGTCCTTACCTCTTATTAGACATGTGGATGCCATGTTGAGGGTCGTGACCTTCGAATCGATACCTATTTCGGCATATGTTCATTTTCGATTTAAACCAGACCGGGTGGGTCATTTGGGGTTATTTGGGGGCATTTCTAAACTTTTTTGGGCTTGAGATTTTCTAAAATGTGTCCTTATCTCTTATTAGACATGTGGATGCAATGTTGAGGGTTGTGACATTCGAATCGATACCTATTTTGACTTATGTTCATTTTCGGTTTAAACTAGACCAGGTGGGTCGTTTGGGGTTATTTGGGGGCATTTCTGTACTTTTTTGGATTTGGTATTTTTTAAAAAGTGTCCATATCTCTTATTAGACGTGTGGATGCGATGTTGAGGGTCATGACCTTCGAATCGATACCTATTTTGGTGTATGTTTATTATCAGTTTAAACCAGACCGGGTGGGTCGTTTGGGGTTATGTGGGGGCCTTTCTGTACTTTTTTGGGTTTGGGATTCTCGAAAAAGGATCCTTATCTCTTATTAGACGTGTGGATGCGATGTTGAGGGTGGTGACCTTTGAATCGATACCTATTTCGACATATGTTCATTTTCAGTTGAAACCAGACAAGGTGGGTCGTTTGGGTTATTTGGGGCGATTTCTATACTTGTTTGGGTTTTGGATTCTTTAAAAAGTGTCCTTATCTCTTATTGGATGTGTGGATGCAATGTTGAGGGTCGTGACCTTCGAATCGATTTTTATTTTGATATATGTTCATTTTCAGTTTAAACCAGGCCGGGTAGGTCGTTTGGGGTTTTTTTGGGGCATTTTTGTACTTTTTTGGGTTTAGTATTTTCTAAAAGGTGTCCTTATCTCTTATTTGACGTGTCAATGCGATGTTGACGGTCGTGACCTTCGAATCAATACCTATTTTGGCGTATGTTCATTTTTGGTTTAAACCAGACCGAGTCGTTTGGGGTTATTTTGGGGCATTTTTTTACTTTTTTGGGTTTGGGATTCTCTAAAAGGTGTCCTTATCTCTTATTAGACGTGTGGATGCGATGTTGAGGGTCATGACCTTCGAATCTATACCTATTTCAACATATGTTCATTTTCGGTTTAAACCAGACCGGGTGGGTCGCTTGGGGTTATTTAGGGGCATTTCTTTACTTTTTTGGGTTTGGTATTTTCTAAAAAGTGTCCTTATCTCTTATTAGAGGTGTGGATGCGATGTTGAGGGTCGTGACCTTCGAATCGATACTTATTTTGACATATCTTCATTTTTAATTTAAACTAGAATGGGTGGGTTGTTTGGGATAATTTGGGGGCATTTCTGTACTTTTCTGGGCTTGGGATTTTCTACAAAGTGTCCTTATCTCTTATTAGAAGTGTGGATGCGATGTTGAGGGTCGTGACACTCGAATCGATACCTATTTTGACATATGTTCATTTTCGGTTTAAACCAGACTGGGTTGGTCATTTGGGGTTATTTGGGGGCATTTTTGTATATTTTTGGGTTTGGTATTTTCTAAAAAGAGTCCTTATCTCTTATTTGACGTGTGGATGCGATGTTGATGGTCGTGGCCTTCGAATCGATACCTATTTCGGCATATGTTCATTTTTTGTTTAAACCAGACCGGGTTGGTCGTTAGGGGTTATTTGGGGGATTTCTGTACTTTTTTGGGCTTGGGATTTCTAAAAAGTGTCCTTATCTCTTATTAGACGCGTGGATGCGATGTTGAGGGTCGTGACCTTCGAATCGTTACGTATTTTGACATATGTTCATTTTCGATCCTAACCAGACCGGGTGGGTCGTTTGGAGTTATTTGGGGGCATTTCTATACATTTTTGGGTTTGGGATTTTCTAAAAAGTGATCTTATCTCTTATTAGACGTGTGGATGCAATGTTGAGGGTTGTGACCTGCGTATTGATACCTATTTTGACATATGTTCATTTTCGATTTAAACCAGACCAAGTGGGTCGTTTAGGGTTATTTGGGGGTATATCTATACTTTTTTAGGTTTAGGATATTCTAAAAGGTGTCCTTATCTCTAATTAGACGTGTGGATGCGATGTTGAGGTTCGTGACCTTCGAATCGATACCTATTTCGACATATGTTCATTTTCGATTTAAACCAGACCGGGTGGGTCATTTGGGGTTATTTGGGGGCATTTCTGTATTTTTTGGGTTGGGTATTTTCTAAAAAGTGTCCTTATCTCTTATTAGATGTGTGGATTCGATGTTGAGAGTCGTGACCTTCGAATCGATACCTATTTCGGCATATGTTCATTTTCGGTTTAAACCAAACCGGGTGGGTCGTTCGGGGTTATTTGGGGGCATTTATGTACTTTTTTGGTGTTGGGATTTTCTAAAAAGTGTCCTTATCTTTTATTAGATGTATGGATGTGATGTTGAGGGTCGTGACATTCGGATCGATACCTATTTCGGCATATGTACATTTTCGATTTAAACCAGACCAGGTGGGTCGTTTAGGGTTTTTTGGGGGTGTTTTTGTACTTTTTTGGGTTTGGGATTTTCTAAAAACTGTCTTTATCTGTTATTAGATGTGTGGATGCGATGTCGAATCGATACCTATTTCGGCATATGCTCATTTTTCAGTTTAAACCAGACCGGGTGGGTCGTTTGGGTTTATTTGGGGGCATTTTTGTACTTTTTTGGGTTTGTGATTCTCTAAAAAGTGTCCTTATCTCTTATTGGACATGTGGATGGAATGTTGAGGGTCATG